>NC_085138.1:282438943-282466284 GCF_035046485.1 Aedes albopictus
AAAGATTCTCAGAAATTCCCAGTCATCTGGGTTTTTTCTAACAAGTATAGAAAATATTCTCAACCATAAATAGAAGTGAATAGCTTCACAAAAAATATTTGAATAGTACCTGAAAATCCCTAAAGATTCTCAGAAATTCCCAGTCATCTGGGTATTATTCTAACAAGTATAGAAAATATTCTCAACCATATATAGAAGTGAATAGCTTCACGAAAAATATTTAAATAGTCCCTGAAAATCCCTAAAGATTCTCAGAAATTCCCAGTCATCTGGGTATTATTCTAACAAGTATAGAAATTATTCTCAATCATACATAGAAGTGAATAGCTTCACGAAAAATATTTAAATAATCCCTGAAAATCCCTAAAGATTCTCAGAAATTCCCAGCCATCTGGATATTATTCTAACAAGTATAGAAAATATTCTCTACCATACATAGAAGTGAATAGCTTTATGAAAAATATTTAAATAATCCCTGAAAATCCCTAAAGATTCTCAGAAATTCCCAGTCATCTGAGTATTATTCTAACAAGTATAGAAAATATTCTCAACCATAAATAGAAGTTAATAGTTTCACAAAAAATATTTGAATAGTACCTGAAAATCCCTAAAGATTCTCAGAAATTCCCAGTCATCTGGGTATTATTCTAACAAGTAGAGAAAATATTCTCAACCATAAATAGAAGTGAATAGTTTCACAAAAAATATTTGAATAGTACCTGAAAATCCCTAAAGATTCTCAGAAATTCCCAGTTATTTGGGTATTATTCTAACAAGTATAGAAAATATTCTCAATCATACATAGAAGTGAATAGCTTTATGAAAAATATTTAAATAGTCCCTGAAAATCCCTAAAGATTCTAAGAAATTCCCAGTCATCTGGGTATTATTCTAACAAGTATAGAAAATATTCTCAACCATACATAGAAGTGAATAGCTTTATGAAAAATATTTAAATGATCCCTGAAAATCCCTAAGGATTCTCAGAAATTCCCAGTCATCTGGGTTTTTTCTTACAAGTATTCTCAACCATAAATAGAAGTGAAAAGCTTCACAAAAAATATTTGAATAGTACAAGAAAATCCCTAAAGATTCTCAGAAATTCCCAGTCATCTGGGTTTTTTTCTAACAAGTATAGAAAATATTCTCAACCATACATAGCAGTGAATAGCTTTATGAAAAATATTTAAATAATCCCTGAAAATCCCTAAAGATTCTAAGAAATTCCCAGTCATCTGGGTATTATTCTAACAAGTATAGGAAATATTCTCAACCATAAATAGAAGTGAATAGTTTCACAAAAAATATTTGAATAGTACCTGAAAATCCCTAAAGATTCTCAGAAATTCCCAGTCATCTGGGTTTTATTGTTACAAGTATAAAAAATATTCTCAACCATAAATAGAAGTGAATAGCTTCACAAAAAATATTTGAATAGTACCAGAAAATCCCTAAAGATTCTCAGAAAATCCTAGTCATCTGGGTTTTATTGTAACAAGTATAAAAAATATTCTCAACCATAAATAGAAGTGAATAGTTTCACAAAAAATATTTGAATAGTACCTGAAAATCCCTAAAGATTCTCAGAAATTCCCAGTCATCTGGGTTTTATTCTAACAAGTATAGAAAATATTCTCAACCATAAATAGAAGTGAATAGCTTCACAAAAAATATTTGAATAGTACCAGAAAATCCCTAAAGATTCTCAGAAATTCCCAGTCATCTGGGTTTTTTTCTAACAAGTATAGAAAATATTCTCAACCATACATAGCAGTGAATAGCTTTATGAAAAATATTTAAATAATCCCTGAAAATCCCTAAAGATTCTAAGAAATTCCCAGTCATCTGGGTATTATTCTAACAAGTATAGGAAATATTCTCAACCATAAATAGAAGTGAATAGTTTCACAAAAAATATTTGAATAGTACCTGAAAATCCCTAAAGATTCTCAGAAATTCCCAGTCATCTGGGTTTTATTGTTACAAGTATAAAAAATATTCTCAACCATAAATAGAAGTGAATAGCTTCACAAAAAATATTTGAATAGTACCAGAAAATCCCTAAAGATTCTCAGAAAATCCTAGTCATCTGGGTTTTATTGTAACAAGTATAAAAAATATTCTCAACCATAAATAGAAGTGAATAGTTTCACAAAAAATATTTGAATAGTACCAGAAAATCCCTAAAGATTCTCAGAAAATCCTAGTCATCTGGGTTTTATTGTAACAAGTATAAAAAATATTCTCAACCATAAATAGAAGTGAATAGCTTCACAAAAAATATTTGAATAGTACCAGAAAATCCCTAAAGATTCTCAGAAATTCCTAGTCATCTGGGTTTTATTGTAACAAGTATAGAAAATATTCTCAACCATACATAGAAGTGAATAGCTTTATGAAAAATATTTAAATAATCCCTGAAAATCCCTAAAGATTCTCAGAAATTCCTAGTCATCTGGGTTTTATTGTAACAAGTATAAAAAATATTCTCAACCATAAATAGAAGTGAATAGTTTCACAAAAAATATTTGAATAGTACCTGAAAATCCCTAAAGATTCTCAGAAATTCCCAGTCATCTGGGTTTTATTCTAACAAGTATAGAAAATATTCTCAACCATAAATAGAAGTGAATAGCTTCACAAAAAATATTTGAATAGTACCAGAAAATCCCTAAAGATTCTCAGAAATTCCTAGTCATCTGGGTTTTATTGTAACAAGTATAGAAAATATTCTCAACCATACATAGAAGTGAATAGCTTTATGAAAAATATTTAAATAATCCCTGAAAATCCCTAAAGATTCTCAGAAATTCCCAGTCATCTGGGTTTTTTTCTTACAAGTATAGAAAATATTCTCAACCATACATAGAAGTGAATAGCTTTATGAAAAATATTTAAATAATCCCTGAAAATCCCTAAAGATTCTCAGAAATTCCTAGTCATCTGGGTTTTATTGTAACAAGTATAAAAAATATTCTCAACCATAAATAGAAGTGAATAGTTTCACAAAAAATATTTGAATAGTACCTGAAAATCCCTAAAGATTCTCAGAAATTCCCAGTCATCTGGGTTTTATTCTAACAAGTATAGAAAATATTCTCAACCATAAATAGAAGTGAATAGCTTCACAAGAAATATTTGAATAGTACCAGAAAATCCCTAAAGATTCTCAGAAATTCCTAGTCATCTGGGTTTTATTGTAACAAGTATAAAAAATATTCTCAACCATAAATAGAAGTGAATAGTTTCACAAAAAATATTTGAATAGTACCTGAAAATCCCTAAAGATTCTCAGAAATTCCCAGTCATCTGGGTTTTTTTCTTACAAGTATAGAAAATATTCTCAACCATAAATAGAAGTGAATAGCTTCACAAAAAATATTTGAATAGTACCAGAAAATCCCTAAAGATTCTCAGAAATTCCCAGTCATCTGGGTTTTTTTTCTAACAAGTATAGAAAATATTCTCAACCATACATAGAAGTGAATAGCTTTATGAAAAATATTTAAATGATCCCTGAAAATCCCTAAAGAATCTCAGAAATTCCCAGTCATCTGGGTTTTTTTCTTACAAGTATAGAAAATATTCTCAACCATACATAGAAGTGAATAGCTTTATGAAAAATATTTAAATAATCCTTGAAAATCCCTTAAAGATTCTCAGAAATTCCCAGTCATCTGGGTTTTATTCTAACAAGTATAGAAAATATTCTCAACCATAAATAGAAGTGAATAGCTTCACAAAAAATATTTGAATAGTACCAGAAAATCCCTAAAGATTCTCAGAAATTCCTAGTCATCTGGGTTTTATTGTAACAAGTATAAAAAATATTCTCAACCATAAATAGAAGTGAATAGTTTCACAAAAAATATTTGAATAGTACCTGAAAATCCCTAAAGATTCTCAGAAATTCCCAGCCATCTGGGTGTTATTCTAACAAGTATAGAAAATATTCTCAACCATAAATAGAAGTGAATAGCTTCACAAAAAATATTTGAATAGTACCAGAAAATCCCTAAAGATTCTCAGAAATTCCTAGTCATCTGGGTTTTATTGTAACAAGTATAAAAAATATTCTCAACCATAAATAGAAGTGAATAGTTTCACAAAAAATATTTGAATAGTACCTGAAAATCCCTAAAGATTCTCAGAAATTCCCAGTCATCTGGGTTTTTTTTCTTACAAGTATAGAAAATATTCTCAACCATAAATAGAAGTGAATAGCTTCACAAAAAATATTTGAATAGTACCAGAAAATCCCTAAAGATTCTCAGAAATTCCCAGTCATCTGGGTTTTTTTCTAACAAGTATAGAAAATATTCTCAACCATACATAGAAGTGAATAGCTTTATGAAAAATATTTAAATGATCCCTGAAAATCCCTAAAGATTCTCAGAAATTCCCAGTCATCTGGGTTTTTTTCTTACAAGTATAGAAAATATTCTCAACCATACATAGAAGTGAATAGCTTTATGAAAAATATTTAAATAATCCTTGAAAATCCCTTAAAGATTCTCAGAAATTCCCAGTCATCTGGGTTTTATTCTAACAAGTATAGAAAATATTCTCAACCATAAATATAAGTGAATAGCTTCACAAAAAATATTTGAATAGTACCAGAAAATCCCTAAAGATTCTCAGAAATTCCTAGTCATCTGGGTTTTATTGTAACAAGTATAAAAAATATTCTCAACCATAAATAGAAGTGAATAGTTTCACAAAAAATATTTGAATAGTACCTGAAAATCCCTAAAGATTCTCAGAAATTCCCAGTCATCTGGGTTTTATTCTAACAAGTATAGAAAATATTCTCAACCATAAATAGAAGTGAATAGCTTCACAAAAAATATTTGTATAGTACCAGAAAATCCCTAAAGATTCTCAGAAATTCCTAGTCATCTGGGTTTTATTGTAACAAGTATAGAAAATATTCTCAACCATACATAGAAGTGAATAGCTTTATGAAAAATATTTAAATGATCCCTGAAAATCCCTAAAGATTCTAAGAAATTCCCAGTCATCTGGGTTTTTTTCTTACAAGTATAGAAAATATTCTCAACCATACATAGAAGTGAAAAGCTTTATGAAAAATATTTAAATAATCCTTGAAAATCCCTTAAAGATTCTCAGAAACCCCAGTCATCTGGGTTTTATTCTAACAAGTATAGAAAATATTCTTAACCATAAATAGAAGTGAATAGCTTCACAAAAAATATTTGAATAGTACCAGAAAATCCCTAAAGATTTTCAGAAATTCCCAGTCATCTGGGTTTTATTGTAACAAGTATAGAAAATATTCTCAACCATACATAGAAGTGAATAGCTTTATGACAAATATTTAAATAATCCCTGAAAATCCCTAAAGATTCTCAGAAATTCCCAGTCATCTGGGTTTTATTCTAACAAGTATAGAAAATATTCTCAACCATACATAGAAGTGAATAGCTTTATGAAAAATATTTAAATAATCCCTGAAAATCCCTAAAGATTCTCAGAAATTCCCAGTCATCTGGGCATTATTCTAACAAGTATAGAAAATATTCTCAACCATACATAGAAGTGAATAGCTTTATGAAAAATATTTAAATAATCCCTGAAAATCCCTAAAGATTCTCAGAAATTCCCAGTCATCTGGGTTTTTTCTAACAAGTATAGAAAATATTCTCAATCATACATAGAAGTGAATAGCTTCATGAAAAATATTTAAATAATCCCTGAAAATCCCTAAAGATTCTCAGAAATTCCCAGTCATCTGGGTTTTATTCTAACAAGTATAGAAAATATTTTCAATCATACATAGAAGTGAATAGCTTCACGAAAAATATTTAAATAATCCCTGAAAATCCCTAAAGATTCTCAGAAATTCCCAGTCATCTGGGTTTTTTCTAACAAGTATAGAAAATATTCTCAACCATACATAGAAGTGAATCGCTTTATGAAAAATATTTAAATAATCCCTGAAAATCCCTAAAGATTCTCAGAAATTCCCAGTCATCTGGGTTTTTTCTAACAAGTATAGAAAATATTCTCAACCATACATAGAAGTGAATCGCTTTATGAAAAATATTTAAATAATCCCTGAAAAACCCTAAAGATTCTCAGAAATTCCCAGTCATCTGGGTATTATTCTAACAAGTATAGAAAATATTCTCAATCATACATAGAAGTGAATAGCTTCATGAAAAATATTTAAATAATCCCTGAAAATCCCTAAAGATTCTCAGAAATTCCCAGTCATCTGGGCATTATTCTAACAAGTATAGAAAATATTCTCAACCATACATAGAAGTGAATAGCTTTATGAAAAATATTTAAATAATCCCTGAAAATCCCTAAAGATTCTCAGAAATTCCCAGTCATCTGGGTTTTTTCTAACAAGTATAGAAAATATTCTCAACCATACATAGAAGTGAATCGCTTTATGAAAAATATTTAAATAATCCCTGAAAATCCCTAAAGATTCTCAGAAATTCCCAGTCATCTGGGTATTATTCTAACAAGTATAGAAAATATTCTCAACCATACATAGAAGTGAATAGCTTTATGAAAAATATTTAAATAATCCCTGAAAATCCCTAAAGATTCTCAGAAATTCCCAGTCATCTGGGTATTATTCTAACAAGTATAGAAAATATTCTCAACCATACATAGAAGTGAATAGCTTTATGAAAAATATTTAAATAATCCCTGTGTCGGCGCAGGAGTCGGCAAGCTGGCAACCCGGCCTATCCACAATTCTGAAGGGGGTGCGACAGCTGTCAAAGCGTCGCTTCATCGCGAGTGACAGACGTCACCAGGGAGATGACGTCTTGTTAACGCTACATCCGGTCATACTTTCTTTTAGTTTGTCACATCGAAGCAGACAGAAGTGAAAAATTAGGCTCTGTTACAGCAGGCAGTAAAGTGAATTAAATTAAAGATTAAGTGCTAGAAGGAGTTCGTTTAATAGTGTTCTGTCCGGGAAAAGCGTGATAACTACACCAGAGAAATTGAATTCGTTGAAATAGTGCGTCGAACGTTGGTGAAATTTGTGTGCCCGAATAAGGTTAGTCAGGTTTGTCCGCGAGATAGTTAGATGCTAATTGCTTGATTTATCCACGTAGCGTTTAGTCCTGGTCGTGTCTGCAGTCAGTCCGATAAAGTCCTTGATCCGCCGTAGTTACCTGAAAAGAAAGAAAGAGTAAGAAATCATTAATTAGTGTTAATATCAAATAATATCAAAGAATTTTGATCCAGGTTTATAACCCGGGTAGAGGTTAGAACCAAGCCGAGAGGGCGTGGGAGAATAAAAGCCTACCGAATTGTAAGTTAATAATTATATGAACAAATCATTATACTCACCATTGAATTTACATTCTAGTTTGAAGCAATACAAAACCGCTATCAAAACCGACCGCTTCTTAATTCTTTCCGCCCAAACTCCGCTGACAATCTTCAAAAATTCGTGGCGACATGGATAAGGACGGCCACGTGGATGGCTCTAGAGGAGACCATGTGCAAGAATCCAACTGTGCGGATTGCCAACGACCGGATAGCGCGGAGGACATGGTCCAATGTGACCAATGCGACGTGTGGAAACACTACACGTGTGCCGGGGTCAACGACAGCGTCGCTAGCCGATCGTTTGTGTGCGGCAACTGTACCGCCCGGCAGAGCGCGGTCGACCGAAGCACAGCTGACCAGAGTGCTATCGACTTGATATCGGTGCGCAGTGGATCTAGCCGCACTAGTACGACGTCAGCTTTCTCCATCTGCCTGAGCCAGCTGGTGGAGCGGCAGAAACTTGAGCGTGTACGTGTGGAATTGGAGCTGCAGCGACGTCACCTCGACGAGCAACAGCAGCTGATCGACAAGGTGGTGGACGGGGAGGAAACAGCAAGTCATCGCAGCGGTGGTCTACCGAGCGGTGCGAAGGGTGCCGCAAACAACGAACTAGCGCCCCCTTCATCGAAGGCACTTCCAACACCACCCCCTCCTGGTGCTCCTCTTGCGTCGGCTGCTGGCCGATCAAAACAGTCGACCGTCGAAACGACTGATGCCACCGAACCACTTATGGTAACGATTCCCTTCTCCGCGCTAGATTCGAGCACTGTGGAATCGTTGAAATTGAGAAAAAATCCCCTAGATGCCTTCAGGAACCGGGTTGAGCAGTGCGAGATTCGCGCCAATCCAACACCTGAACAGGAGGATTCATCGGTGGTGGTATCGATTCCCCTTTCGGCCCTAGATCCGAGGACGGTGGAATCTCTTAAAGCAAGGAAGGATCCGCAAACTGCCCTGCGGGAACTCAGGAACCGGGTTGAGCAATGCGAGCATCGCGCCAATCCAACACCTGAAGAGTTGGCAGATCTGCGAGCGCAAGTAGAGATATGCCGGACACTTTTGGAAGGTTTCCAGACAAGTGCGGAACCGAGCAAAGCTGCTCGACGACCGGAGACAAGCAATCTAAGACAAGCTAAGCTTCAGTACCTAACTCCAGCAGCAAATTCGACGCGCGTGGACAAGCAGACCGGCGCAATCCCGAAAGCGAGTCGGACGTTGCCGGTGGTCGTGGAGAACGAGTTGAATTTCTCACTAGCTGGAGCAGTGGGAGGAATCGACACTTCGAACGACATCTGGCCCCTTAAGATGCCGGCAAGCCAAACCAGCTGCGCCCCGGTAAGTCAATCCATCGCAGCACTCGAAACGCGTCCGATTGATGCGGGACCCTCAGGTAAGCGTCAAGCCTTGAATAATTCTGTAAATACAAACGAATACTCCTCCAACAATTGCCCCACGACCAATAATCCAACTACCCGAGAGCAGCCGCGTTTTGACGCGCGCCCGGGAGAATCGCATTCGCTTCTCACAAACTCCCACGAGCAGCCGCGAGAATCTTTCGCGCGCTCGGGAGATGCGACCTTGTTCAGTAGCCAATTTGAACAAAATTCAACCCATCTACAAACGCGTAATCTACACTCGCGTGCGGTTGATTCGTCTCTGCCCCCTCGTCATTTGTCAAACAGTCAAGCCATTCCTCATCCAGATCCAGTGCGTCCCACACAGCAGCAGCTAGCAGCAAGGCAGTCCCTGGCTAAGGAACTTCCGCGCTTCACCGGCGACCCAACTGAATGGCCGATCTTCATCTCCAACTACCGCTACACCACAGACGCCTGTGGTTACACGGACGGCGAAAACATGCTTCGTCTCCAGCGGAGTCTATCCGGGCCGGCATTGGAAACGGTGCGCTGTCGGTTGGTGCTTCCAGCAGCAGTGCCACAGGTGATCGAGACGCTTCGCTTGCGGTTTGGACGTCCGGAGTTGCTGATCAACGCGCTACTACGGAAGGTCCGCGAGATACCAGCTCCAAAGTCCGACAGGCTGGAAGGACTCATCGACTTCGGTATGGCGGTGCAAGCGTTGTGTGACCACATCGAAGCTGCGAACGAACGCGCTCACCTTTCGAACCCGTCACTTCTCCAAGAGCTCGTCGCCAAGTTGCCTGCGGATCAACGGATGATGTGGGCGGGATACAAGCGAGGCTTCCAGGACGTCAATCTAAGGACCTTCGGAGATTACATGGCGGCGGTTGTACGAGACGCAACCAGCGTGACAACGTTCGAGCCGGAGCAGAAGCGCATCAATGCTCGTGATCGTCCGAAGCATAAGGGGTTCGTTAACTCCCATGCGACGGAGACAGCCGGAACACGAGATTCGTCGCATGATTCCAAGGAGACGCCGAAGCAGTTCAACTGTGCGCATTGCAACAAAAGCGGACACCGATTGCGAGATTGCAATGCGTTCACGCAGTTAAAGGTGGACGATCGCTGGCGACGGATTCGGGAACTGAAGCTATGCCAAAGTTGTCTCTTCAGCCATGGACGAAGAGCGTGCCGTATTCGGAAGGTTTGCGAGATTGACGGCTGCCAGTATAGCCACCATAAGCTACTTCACTCCTCGGCAGGACCTCCAAAGCCATCGGCTCCACAGATTCAGGTGGCGGAACACCATACACATCGTCAACCTACCTCTTCGACGTTGTTTCGGATCATCCCAGTGACCCTGCACGGAGTCAGCGGCTCGATCGACACCTTTGCCTTTCTTGACGAAGGGTCTGATATGACGTTGGTGGAAAACGACCTGGTTACGTCATTGGGTATCCAAGGTACCCCGCTCCCGCTATGCCTCCGATGGACTGGGAACACTTCGCGAACCGAAAAGGGATCGCAACAGGTCACAATCGAGATCGCAGGAATGGGACAGAAGAAGCGACATAAGCTGCTGAACGCGAGGACTGTGAACAACCTGGGACTGCCTTCGCAAACTTTCCGAATGGACGAAGCGGAAAGGATACACCAGCACCTGAAGGGCATTCCGGTCAGCAGCTACGAGAACGTGGTACCCAGGATCCTGATCGGTATCGATAACCTGCGCCTAGCGGTTCCGTTGAAGGTACGGGAAGGAGAGGGGACAGCACCGGTGGCGGTGAAGACTAGACTGGGCTGGTGCGTCTACGGTCCCCAAGGATGCAACAATCGCGAGTCCTACAGCTTCCATATTTGTGAATGTTCCTGTGACGATACACTGCACGAAGCAGTGAAAGAGTTCTTCGCTGTTGAAGCAGCTGGAGCAGGTCCGGTGGATATTCCACTGACACTGGAGGAAGAACGAGCGCTAACTACCCTAGAACAAACGACCCGGCGAGTTGGGAATCGATTCGAAACGGGCCTGATTTGGAAGCAAGACAATGTGGAATTCCCGGACAGCTACTCTATGGCCGTGCGACGACTAGAATGCCTAGAACGCCGAATGGACCGCAACCCGGAGCTGAAGGAAAATCTTCATCGGCAGGTCTCCGAGTATGAAGCGAAAGGCTATGCTCACAAAACCACAAAAGCGGAAATGAAAGCAGCCGATCCGCGGAGAGTGTGGTACCTTCCGGTTGGAGCAGTAATCAACCCCAAGAAACCGGGAAAGATTCGTGTCATTTGGGACGCCGCTGCTAAGGTAGACGGCGTATCGTTGAACAGTCAACTCCTCAAAGGTCCCGATCAGCTTTCCTCCCTTCCGGCGGTTCTTTTTCGCTTTCGCCAATACGGAGTGGCAGTCAGCTCGGATATCCAGGAGATGTTTCATCAAATCCGTATCCGAGAGGAAGACAAACATTCTCAGCGCTTCTTGTGGCGTGCCAAGCCGTCCGATGAACCTACTGTCTACCTGATGGACGTCGCCACGTTCGGGAGCACTTGTTCTCCAGCTTCGGCACAATTCGTTAAAAATTTAAACGCAGAACAACACCGCGAGCAGTATCCCGAGGCGGCGAGTGCGATCATCGATGACCACTACGTCGACGACTATTTGACGAGTTTCGGTTCCGAGGAAGAAGCAGCAAAGGTGGCACGCGATGTACGACACGTACACGGAAACGGTGGCTTCAAGCTGCACAACTGGCGATCGAACAGCAGTAGAGTACTGGAACAGCTGGACGAAGTGCAGTCCGAAGCAGACAAGGTGCTGAACTTAGTCGACGGTGGGAAGTCCGAGAGGGTGCTTGGAATGCTGTGGAGTCCATCAGCCGACGAGTTGAGTTTCTCCACCCAGCTTAGCGAAGAGGTGCAAACACTGATCCAGACCGGAACGCGACCGACAAAAAGGCAAGTGCTGCGTTGCGTCATGACACTGTTTGACCCTTTGGGGTTGCTGTCACCGTTCATCATCCACGGCAGAGTCCTGATCCAGGACCTTTGGCGAGAAGGCATGGAGTGGGACGAACAAATAAGCGATGACGTTAACAAGAAGTGGAAAAGATGGATACAGATGATCGGGTACATCGCGGAAATACGGATCCCTCGATGTTACTTCCACCAAGCCACCAGGGAGACCTACCAGAACTCGGAGTACCATGTGTTCGTCGACGCCAGCGGAGAGGCGTATTCATGCGCAATTTATCTGCGCACAATCGACGATAGAGGAGAACCGCGCTGTTGCCTAGTCGCCGCCAAGTCGAAGGTTGCTCCGATAAAACCATGGTCGATTCCGAAGCTCGAGCTCCAAGGATGCGTTCTCGGTGTACGTTGGTCGAAATTCGTCAAGGAGAATCATAGTCTGCCCATTTCAAAGATGGTTTTCTGGTGCGACGCCACAGTACCACTGGGATGGATCAAAGCTGACCCCAGGAATTATCGACAGTTTGTATCCTTTAGAGTAGGCGAGATTCTGGAGCATACAACGGCAAACCAGTGGCGCTGGGTTCCGTCAAAGGATAATCCAGCTGATGAAGCTACCAAATGGGGTAGCGGACCGTACTTTGACCCAGAGAGCAAGTGGTTCCATGGACCAACCTTCCTTCGTCTGCCGGAAACCGAGTGGCCTCGCCCTAAACAGCGAGCGACCGCCCCTACCGAGGAAATGCGTGCATCGATCCTTCACCACTGTTCGTTCGTACCAGTCATCGACTTTGAGCGGTTTTCTTCCTGGGACCGGCTACAACGAGCGACAGCATACGCACTTCGATTCCTGCATAATTCGGCTAAAAGGCAGCCGAAATTCACGGGACAGCTCTTGCAAGCAGAACTCCGGGCAGCGGAAGAAGTTATCCTCAAACTGGTGCAACTCGAATGCTACCCAGACGAGATCGCAGCACTGTCAAACAAAGTACCGAACGAAATCGATCAGGAGGCCATAGGGAAGGAGAGCTCAATCTACCGACTAATGCCGATGTTGGATAACGTCGGTGTACTGCGTGAGCGTGGACGAATCAGCGCTGCCAAAGATGTCTGCTACAACGTGCAGCATCCGGTCATCCTCCCACGAAACCACCGAGTCACAGAGCTTCTCGTGCACCATTTCCATCAGCGATACCGCCACGGGAATGCAGAGACAGTAGTTAACGAGCTCCGCCAGCTGTATACCATCCCAAGACTTCGACTGGTTGTCAAGCAAGTGACTCGCGACTGCGCTTTATGTAAGGTCCGTCGAGCCCGACCTGCAATCCCACCAATGGCACCTCTTCCACTTGCACGCGTAGCCCACCATGAACGAGCATTCACTTACACAGGGGTGGACTACTTCGGGCCGCTGCTGGTAAAGCAGGGCCGATCCAACGTATAGCGGTGGATCGCGCTATTCACCTGTTTAACAGTACGTGCCGTCCACCTTGAGGTCGCCTATTCGCTGTCAACAGAATCCTGCATCTCCTGCGTTCGTCGGTTCGTGGGTCGCCGAGGTTCACCCGCCGAATTCTTCAGCGACAACGGAACGAACTTCCAAGGCGCCGACCGGGTACTGCGACACCAGATTAGCCAGGGACTGTCTAACACGTTCACGAACGCCAACACGAAGTGGAACTTCATCCCGCCAGGAGCGCCGCACATGGGCGGTGCATGGGAACGCTTGGTACGGTCCGTGAAGGCCGCAATGGGTGAGGCGTACTCCGAGGGAAAATTAGACGACGAGGGGCTGCAGACACTGGTCGTGGAGGCTGAAAGTATGGTAAATTCAAGGCCTCTGACGTATTTGCCACTCGACAGTGAAGAAGCAGAGGCGCTCACACCCAACCATTTTTTGGTGCTGAGCTCAAATGGTGTAAAATCTTGCTTCGATGGGGATTCGGCTACAATCCGTAGCCAGTCCGTCGAACTGGTCCGTCGAGAAATCCTGGGGAGATCCTGGGAACTGATCCAACGTCAGCTGGACGCTTTCTGGAAACGCTGGTTGGTGGAATACCTGCCGGTAATTCGTCGGCAGTCGAAGTGGTTCGATGAAACCCGAACCCTAGATGTTGGAGACCTGGTAATGGTAGCGGAGCCGGCAAAGCGGAGCGGATGGGAGCGAGGACGAATCATCCGCACTATCTCGAATCCAGACGGCCGACATCGACAGGCTGTCGTGAAGATTGGGCAGAAAAGTGTGGTGAGACCAGTGTCACGGTTGGCGCTGCTTGACCTCCGAGACAAGAGTGAGACTCCGGAGGACTCCGGACTTCACCGGGGGGAGACTGTCGGCGCAGGAGTCGGCAAGCTGGCAACCCGGCCTATCCACAATTCTGAAGGGGGTGCGACAGCTGTCAAAGCGTCGCTTCATCGCGAGTGACAGACGTCACCAGGGAGATGACGTCTTGTTAACGCTACATCCGGTCATACTTTCTTTTAGTTTGTCACATCGAAGCAGACAGAAGTGAAAAATTAGGCTCTGTTACAGCAGGCAGTAAAGTGAATTAAATTAAAGATTAAGTGCTAGAAGGAGTTCGTTTAATAGTGTTCTGTCCGGGAAAAGCGTGATAACTACACCAGAGAAATTGAATTCGTTGAAATAGTGCGTCGAACGTTGGTGAAATTTGTTCACACCACGGGTGTGCCCGAATAAGGTTAGTCAGGTTTGTCCGCGAGATAGTTAGATGCTAATTGCTTGATTTATCCACGTAGCGTTTAGTCCTGGTCGTGTCTGCAGTCAGTCCGATAAAGTCCTTGATCCGCCGTAGTTACCTGAAAAGAAAGAAAGAGTAAGAAATCATTAATTAGTGTTAATATCAAATAATATCAAAGAATTTTGATCCAGGTTTATAACCCGGGTAGAGGTTAGAACCAAGCCGAGAGGGCGTGGGAGAATAAAAGCCTACCGAATTGTAAGTTAATAATTATATGAACAAATCATTATACTCACCATTGAATTTACATTCTAGTTTGAAGCAATACAAAACCGCTATCAAAACCGACCGCTTCTTAATTCTTTCCGCCCAAACTCCGCTGACACCCTGAAAATCCCTAAAGATTCTCAGAAATTCCCAGTCATCTGGGTATTATTCTAACAAGTATAGAAAATATTCTCAACCATACATAGAAGTGAATAGCTTTATGAAAAATATTTAAATAATCCCTGAAAATCCCTAAAGATTCTCAGAAATTCCTAGTCATCTGGGTTTTATTCTAACAAGTATAGAAAATATTCTCAACCATACATAGAAGTGAATAGCTTTATGAAAAATATTTAAATAATCCCTGAAAATCCCTAAAGATTCTCAGAAATTCCTAGTCATCTGGGTTTTATTCTAACAAGTATAGAAAATATTCTCAACCATACATAGAAGTGAAGAGCTTTATGAAAAATATTTAAATAATCCCTGAAAATCCCTAAAGATTCTCAGAAATTCCCAGTCATCTGGGTATTATTCTAACAAGTATAGAAAATATTCTCAACCATACATAGAAGTGAATAGCTTTATGAAAAATATTTAAATAATCCCTGAAAATCCCTAAAGATTCTCAGAAATTCCCAGTCATCTGGGTATTATTCTAACAAGTATAGAAAATATTCTCAACCATACATAGAAGTGAATAGCTTTATGAAAAATATTTAAATAATCCCTGAAAATCCCTAAAGATTCTCAGAAATTCCTAGTCATCTGGGTTTTATTCTAACAAGTATAGAAAATATTCTCAACCATACATAGAAGTGAATAGCTTTATGAAAAATATTTAAATAATCCCTGAAAATCCCTAAAGATTCTCAGAAATTCCCAGTCATCTGGGTTTTTTCTAACAAGTATAGAAAATATTCTCAACCATACATAGAAGTGAATCGCTTTATGAAAAATATTTAAATAATCCCTGAAAATCCCTAAAGATTCTCAGAAATTCCCAGTCATCTGGGCATTATTCTAACAAGTATAGAAAATATTCTCAACCATACATAGAAGTGAATAGCTTTATGAAAAATATTTAAATAATCCCTGAAAATCCCTAAAGATTCTCAGAAATTCCCAGTCATCTGGGTTTTTTCTAACAAGTATAGAAAATATTCTCAACCATACATAGAAGTGAATCGCTTTATGAAAAATATTTAAATAATCCCTGAAAATCCCTAAAGATTCTCAGAAATTCCCAGTCATCTGGGTTTTTTCTAACAAGTATAGAAAATATTCTCAACCATACATAGAAGTGAATCGCTTTATGAAAAATATTTAAATAATCCCTGAAAATCCCTAAAGATTCTCAGAAATTCCCAGTCATCTGGGTATTATTCTAACAAGTATAGAAAATATTCTCAACCATACATAGAAGTGAATAGCTTTATGAAAAATATTTAAATAATCCCTGAAAATCCCTAAAGATTCTCAGAAATTCCCAGTCATCTGGGTATTATTCTAACAAGTATAGAAAATATTCTCAACCATACATAGAAGTGAATAGCTTTATGAAAAATATTTAAATAATCCCTGAAAATCCCTAAAGATTCTCAGAAATTCCCAGTCATCTGGGTTTTATTCTAACAAGTATAGAAAATATTTTCAATCATACATAGAAGTGAATAGCTTCACGAAAAATATTTAAATAATCCCTGAAAATCCCTAAAGATTCTCAGAAATTCCCAGTCATCTGGGTTTTTTCTAACAAGTATAGAAAATATTCTCAACCATACATAGAAGTGAATCGCTTTATGAAAAATATTTAAATAATCCCTGAAAATCCCTAAAGATTCTCAGAAATTCCCAGTCATCTGGGTTTTTCTAACAAGTATAGAAAATATTCTCAACCATACATAGAAGTGAATAGCTTTATGAAAAATATTTAAATAATCCCTGAAAATCCCTAAAGATTCTCAGAAATTCCCAGTCATCTGGGTTTATTCTAACAAGTATAGAAAATATTCTCAACCATACATAGAAGTGAATCGCTTTATGAAAAATATTTAAATAATCCCTGAAAATCCCTAAAGATTCTCAGAAATTCCTAGTCATCTGGGTTTTATTGTAACAAGTATAAAAAATATTCTCAACCATAAATAGAAGTGAATAGTTTCACAAAAAATATTTGAATAGTACCTGAAAATCCCTAAAGATTCTCAGAAATTCCCAGTCATCTGGGTTTTATTCTAACAAGTATAGAAAATATTCTCAACCATAAATAGAAGTGAATAGCTTCACAAAAAATATTTGAATAGTACCAGAAAATCCCTAAAGATTCTCAGAAATTCCTAGTCATCTGGGTTTTATTGTAACAAGTATAAAAAATATTCTCAACCATAAATAGAAGTGAATAGTTTCACAAAAAATATTTGAATAGTACCTGAAAATCCCTAAAGATTCTCAGAAATTCCCAGTCATCTGGGTTTTTTTCTTACAAGTATAGAAAATATTCTCAACCATAAATAGAAGTGAATAGCTTCACAAAAAATATTTGAATAGTACCAGAAAATCCCTAAAGATTCTCAGAAATTCCCAGTCATCTGGGTTTTTTTCTAACAAGTATAGAAAATATTCTCAACCATACATAGAAGTGAATAGCTTTATGAAAAATATTTAAATGATCCCTGAAAATCCCTAAAGAATCTCAGAAATTCCCAGTCATCTGGGTTTTTTTCTTACAAGTATAGAAAATATTCTCAACCATACATAGAAGTGAATAGCTTTATGAAAAATATTTAAATAATCCTTGAAAATCCCTTAAAGATTCTCAGAAATTCCCAGTCATCTGGGTTTTATTCTAACAAGTATAGAAAATATTCTCAACCATAAATAGAAGTGAATAGCTTCACAAAAAATATTTGAATAGTACCAGAAAATCCCTAAAGATTCTCAGAAATTCCTAGTCATCTGGGTTTTATTGTAACAAGTATAAAAAATATTCTCAACCATAAATAGAAGTGAATAGTTTCACAAAAAATATTTGAATAGTACCTGAAAATCCCTAAAGATTCTCAGAAATTCCCAGCCATCTGGGTTTTATTCTAACAAGTATAGAAAATATTCTCAACCATAAATAGAAGTGAATAGCTTCACAAAAAATATTTGAATAGTACCAGAAAATCCCTAAAGATTCTCAGAAATTCCTAGTCATCTGGGTTTTATTGTAACAAGTATAAAAAATATTCTCAACCATAAATAGAAGTGAATAGTTTCACAAAAAATATTTGAATAGTACCTGAAAATCCCTAAAGATTCTCAGAAATTCCCAGTCATCTGGGTTTTTTTCTTACAAGTATAGAAAATATTCTCAACCATAAATAGAAGTGAATAGCTTCACAAAAAATATTTGAATAGTACCAGAAAATCCCTAAAGATTCTCAGAAATTCCCAGTCATCTGGGTTTTTTTCTAACAAGTATAGAAAATATTCTCAACCATACATAGAAGTGAATAGCTTTATGAAAAATATTTAAATGATCCCTGAAAATCCCTAAAGATTCTCAGAAATTCCCAGTCATCTGGGTTTTTTTCTTACAAGTATAGAAAATATTCTCAACCATACATAGAAGTGAATAGCTTTATGAAAAATATTTAAATAATCCTTGAAAATCCCTTAAAGATTCTCAGAAATTCCCAGTCATCTGGGTTTTATTCTAACAAGTATAGAAAATATTCTCAACCATAAATATAAGTGAATAGCTTCACAAAAAATATTTGAATAGTACCAGAAAATCCCTAAAGATTCTCAGAAATTCCTAGTCATCTGGGTTTTATTGTAACAAGTATAAAAAATATTCTCAACCATAAATAGAAGTGAATAGTTTCACAAAAAATATTTGAATAGTACCTGAAAATCCCTAAAGATTCTCAGAAATTCCCAGTCATCTGGGTTTTATTCTAACAAGTATAGAAAATATTCTCAACCATAAATAGAAGTGAATAGCTTCACAAAAAATATTTGTATAGTACCAGAAAATCCCTAAAGATTCTCAGAAATTCCTAGTCATCTGGGTTTTATTGTAACAAGTATAGAACATATTCTCAACCATACATAGAAGTGAATAGCTTTATGAAAAATATTTAAATAATCCCTGAAAATTCCTAAAGATTCTCAGAAATTCCTAGTCATCTGGGTTTTATTGTAACAAGTATAGAAAATATTCTCAACCATAAATAGAAGTGAATAGTTTCACAAAAAATATTTGAATAGTACCTGAAAATCCCTAAAGATTCTCAGAAATTCCCAGTCATCTGGGTTTTATTCTAACAAGTATAGAAAATATTCTCAACCATAAATAGAAGTGAATAGCTTCACAAAAAATATTTGAATAGTACCAGAAAATCCCTAAAGATTCTCAGAAATTCCTAGTCATCTGGGTTTTATTGTAACAAGTATAAAAAATATTCTCAACCATAAATAGAAGTGAATAGTTTCACAAAAAATATTTGAATAGTACCTGAAAATCCCTAAAGATTCTCAGAAATTCCCAGTCATCTGGGTTTTTTTCTTACAAGTATAGAAAATATTCTCAACCATACATAGAAGTGAATAGCTTTATGAAAAATATTTAAATGATCCCTGAAAATCCCTAAAGATTCTAAGAAATTCCCAGTCATCTGGGTTTTTTTCTTACAAGTATAGAAAATATTCTCAACCATACATAGAAGTGAAAAGCTTTATGAAAAATATTTAAATAATCCTTGAAAATCCCTTAAAGATTCTCAGAAATTCCCAGTCATCTGGGTTTTATTCTAACAAGTACAGAAAATATTCTTAACCATAAATAGAAGTGAATAGCTTCACAAAAAATATTTGAATAGTACCAGAAAATCCCTAAAGATTTTCAGAAATTCCCAGTCATCTGGGTTTTATTGTAACAAGTCTAGAAAATATTCTCAACCATACATAGAAGTGAATCGCTTTATGAAAAATATTTAAATAATCCCTGAAAATCCCTAAAGATTCTCAGAAATTCCCAGTCATCTGGGTATTATTCTAACAACCCAGACAACCAGCAATCTTATAATATGTTGCATAAGATGATAAAGTGGAGGCCATATACGTACATGTCTCCATTTAGGCGCATGTAAAATGTACGCATATCGCCTCCACTTTAACATCCTATTCAACATCTTATAAGATCACTGGTTGACTGGGAAGTATAGAAAATATTCTCAACCATACATAGAAGTGAATAGCTTTATGACAAATATTTAAATAATCCCTGAAAATCCCTAAAGATTCTCAGAAATTCCCAGTCATCTGGGTTTTATTCTAACAAGTATAGAAAATATTCTCAACCATACATAGAAGTGAATCGCTTTATGAAAAATATTTAAATAATCCCTGAAAATCCCTAAAGATTCTCAGAAATTCCCAGTCATCTGGGCATTATTCTAACAAGTATAGAAAATATTCTCAACCATACATAGAAGTGAATAGCTTTATGAAAAATATTTAAATAATCCCTGAAAATCCCTAAAGATTCTCAGAAATTCCCAGTCATCTGGGTTTTTTCTAACAAGTATAGAAAATATTCTCAATCATACATAGAAGTGAATAGCTTCATGAAAAATATTTAAATAATCCCTGAAAATCCCTAAAGATTCTCAGAAATTCCCAGTCATCTGGGTTTTATTCTAACAAGTATAGAAAATATTTTCAATCATACATAGAAGTGAATAGCTTCACGAAAAATATTTAAATAATCCCTGAAAATCCCTAAAGATTCTCAGAAATTCCCAGTCATCTGGGTACATAGAAGTGAATCGCTTTATGAAAAATATTTAAATAATCCCTGAAAATCCCTAAAGATTCTCAGAAATTCCCAGTCATCTGGGTTTTTTCTAACAAGTATAGAAAATATTCTCAACCATACATAGAAGTGAATCGCTTTATGAAAAATATTTAAATAATCCCTGAAAAACCCTAAAGATTCTCAGAAATTCCCAGTCATCTGGGTATTATTCTAACAAGTATAGAAAATATTCTCAATCATACATAGAAGTGAATAGCTTCATGAAAAATATTTAAATAATCCCTGAAAATCCCTAAAGATTCTCAGAAATTCCCAGTCATCTGGGCATTATTCTAACAAGTATAGAAAATATTCTCAACCATACATAGAAGTGAATAGCTTTATGAAAAATATTTAAATAATCCCTGAAAATCCCTAAAGATTCTCAGAAATTCCCAGTCATCTGGGTTTTTTCTAACAAGTATAGAAAATATTCTCAACCATACATAGAAGTGAATCGCTTTATGAAAAATATTTAAATAATCCCTGAAAATCCCTAAAGATTCTCAGAAATTCCCAGTCATCTGGGTATTATTCTAACAAGTATAGAAAATATTCTCAACCATACATAGAAGTGAATAGCTTTATGAAAAATATTTAAATAATCCCTGAAAATCCCTAAAGATTCTCAGAAATTCCCAGTCATCTGGGTATTATTCTAACAAGTATAGAAAATATTCTCAACCATACATAGAAGTGAATAGCTTTATGAAAAATATTTAAATAATCCCTGTGTCGGCGCAGGAGTCGGCAAGCTGGCAACCCGGCCTATCCACAATTCTGAAGGGGGTGCGACAGCTGTCAAAGCGTCGCTTCATCGCGAGTGACAGACGTCACCAGGGAGATGACGTCTTGTTAACGCTACATCCGGTCATACTTTCTTTTAGTTTGTCACATCGAAGCAGACAGAAGTGAAAAATTAGGCTCTGTTACAGCAGGCAGTAAAGTGAATTAAATTAAAGATTAAGTGCTAGAAGGAGTTCGTTTAATAGTGTTCTGTCCGGGAAAAGCGTGATAACTACACCAGAGAAATTGAATTCGTTGAAATAGTGCGTCGAACGTTGGTGAAATTTGTGTGCCCGAATAAGGTTAGTCAGGTTTGTCCGCGAGATAGTTAGATGCTAATTGCTTGATTTATCCACGTAGCGTTTAGTCCTGGTCGTGTCTGCAGTCAGTCCGATAAAGTCCTTGATCCGCCGTAGTTACCTGAAAAGAAAGAAAGAGTAAGAAATCATTAATTAGTGTTAATATCAAATAATATCAAAGAATTTTGATCCAGGTTTATAACCCGGGTAGAGGTTAGAACCAAGCCGAGAGGGCGTGGGAGAATAAAAGCCTACCGAATTGTAAGTTAATAATTATATGAACAAATCATTATACTCACCATTGAATTTACATTCTAGTTTGAAGCAATACAAAACCGCTATCAAAACCGACCGCTTCTTAATTCTTTCCGCCCAAACTCCGCTGACAATCTTCAAAAATTCGTGGCGACATGGATAAGGACGGCCACGTGGATGGCTCTAGAGGAGACCATGTGCAAGAATCCAACTGTGCGGATTGCCAACGACCGGATAGCGCGGAGGACATGGTCCAATGTGACCAATGCGACGTGTGGAAACACTACACGTGTGCCGGGGTCAACGACAGCGTCGCTAGCCGATCGTTTGTGTGCGGCAACTGTACCGCCCGGCAGAGCGCGGTCGACCGAAGCACAGCTGACCAGAGTGCTATCGACTTGATATCGGTGCGCAGTGGATCTAGCCGCACTAGTACGACGTCAGCTTTCTCCATCTGCCTGAGCCAGCTGGTGGAGCGGCAGAAACTTGAGCGTGTACGTGTGGAATTGGAGCTGCAGCGACGTCACCTCGACGAGCAACAGCAGCTGATCGACAAGGTGGTGGACGGGGAGGAAACAGCAAGTCATCGCAGCGGTGGTCTACCGAGCGGTGCGAAGGGTGCCGCAAACAACGAACTAGCGCCCCCTTCATCGAAGGCACTTCCAACACCACCCCCTCCTGGTGCTCCTCTTGCGTCGGCTGCTGGCCGATCAAAACAGTCGACCGTCGAAACGACTGATGCCACCGAACCACTTATGGTAACGATTCCCTTCTCCGCGCTAGATTCGAGCACTGTGGAATCGTTGAAATTGAGAAAAAATCCCCTAGATGCCTTCAGGAACCGGGTTGAGCAGTGCGAGATTCGCGCCAATCCAACACCTGAACAGGAGGATTCATCGGTGGTGGTATCGATTCCCCTTTCGGCCCTAGATCCGAGGACGGTGGAATCTCTTAAAGCAAGGAAGGATCCGCAAACTGCCCTGCGGGAACTCAGGAACCGGGTTGAGCAATGCGAGCATCGCGCCAATCCAACACCTGAAGAGTTGGCAGATCTGCGAGCGCAAGTAGAGATATGCCGGACACTTTTGGAAGGTTTCCAGACAAGTGCGGAACCGAGCAAAGCTGCTCGACGACCGGAGACAAGCAATCTAAGACAAGCTAAGCTTCAGTACCTAACTCCAGCAGCAAATTCGACGCGCGTGGACAAGCAGACCGGCGCAATCCCGAAAGCGAGTCGGACGTTGCCGGTGGTCGTGGAGAACGAGTTGAATTTCTCACTAGCTGGAGCAGTGGGAGGAATCGACACTTCGAAGGACATCTGGCCCCTTAAGATGCCGGCAAGCCAAACCAGCTGCGCCCCGGTAAGTCAATCCATCGCAGCACTCGAAACGCGTCCGATTGATGCGGGACCCTCAGGTAAGCGTCAAGCCTTGAATAATTCTGTAAATACAAACGAATACTCCTCCAACAATTGCCCCACGACCAATAATCCAACTACCCGAGAGCAGCCGCGTTTTGACGCGCGCCCGGGAGAATCGCATTCGCTTCTCACAAACTCCCACGAGCAGCCGCGAGAATCTTTCGCGCGCTCGGGAGATGCGACCTTGTTCAGTAGCCAATTTGAACAAAATTCAACCCATCTACAAACGCGTAATCTACACTCGCGTGCGGTTGATTCGTCTCTGCCCCCTCGTCATTTGTCAAACAGTCAAGCCATTCCTCATCCAGATCCAGTGCGTCCCACACAGCAGCAGCTAGCAGCAAGGCAGTCCCTGGCTAAGGAACTTCCGCGCTTCACCGGCGACCCAACTGAATGGCCGATCTTCATCTCCAACTACCGCTACACCACAGACGCCTGTGGTTACACGGACGGCGAAAACATGCTTCGTCTCCAGCGGAGTCTATCCGGGCCGGCATTGGAAACGGTGCGCTGTCGGTTGGTGCTTCCAGCAGCAGTGCCACAGGTGATCGAGACGCTTCGCTTGCGGTTTGGACGTCCGGAGTTGCTGATCAACGCGCTACTACGGAAGGTCCGCGAGATACCAGCTCCAAAGTCCGACAGGCTGGAAGGACTCATCGACTTCGGTATGGCGGTGCAAGCGTTGTGTGACCACATCGAAGCTGCGAACGAACGCGCTCACCTTTCGAACCCGTCACTTCTCCAAGAGCTCGTCGCCAAGTTGCCTGCGGATCAACGGATGATGTGGGCGGGATACAAGCGAGGCTTCCAGGACGTCAATCTAAGGACCTTCGGAGATTACATGGCGGCGGTTGTACGAGACGCAACCAGCGTGACAACGTTCGAGCCGGAGCAGAAGCGCATCAATGCTCGTGATCGTCCGAAGCATAAGGGGTTCGTTAACTCCCATGCGACGGAGACAGCCGGAACACGAGATTCGTCGCATGATTCCAAGGAGACGCCGAAGCAGTTCAACTGTGCGCATTGCAACAAAAGCGGACACCGATTGCGAGATTGCAATGCGTTCACGCAGTTAAAGGTGGACGATCGCTGGCGACGGATTCGGGAACTGAAGCTATGCCAAAGTTGTCTCTTCAGCCATGGACGAAGAGCGTGCCGTATTCGGAAGGTTTGCGAGATTGACGGCTGCCAGTATAGCCACCATAAGCTACTTCACTCCTCGGCAGGACCTCCAAAGCCATCGGCTCCACAGATTCAGGTGGCGGAACACCATACACATCGTCAACCTACCTCTTCGACGTTGTTTCGGATCATCCCAGTGACCCTGCACGGAGTCAGCGGCTCGATCGACACCTTTGCCTTTCTTGACGAAGGGTCTGATATGACGTTGGTGGAAAACGACCTGGTTACGTCATTGGGTATCCAAGGTACCCCGCTCCCGCTATGCCTCCGATGGACTGGGAACACTTCGCGAACCGAAAAGGGATCGCAACAGGTCACAATCGAGATCGCAGGAATGGGACAGAAGAAGCGACATAAGCTGCTGAACGCGAGGACTGTGAACAACCTGGGACTGCCTTCGCAAACTTTCCGAATGGACGAAGCGGAAAGGATACACCAGCACCTGAAGGGCATTCCGGTCAGCAGCTACGAGAACGTGGTACCCAGGATCCTGATCGGTATCGATAACCTGCGCCTAGCGGTTCCGTTGAAGGTACGGGAAGGAGAGGGGACAGCACCGGTGGCGGTGAAGACTAGACTGGGCTGGTGCGTCTACGGTCCCCAAGGATGCAACAATCGCGAGTCCTACAGCTTCCATATTTGTGAATGTTCCTGTGACGATACACTGCACGAAGCAGTGAAAGAGTTCTTCGCTGTTGAAGCAGCTGGAGCAGGTCCGGTGGATATTCCACTGACACTGGAGGAAGAACGAGCGCTAACTACCCTAGAACAAACGACCCGGCGAGTTGGGAATCGATTCGAAACGGGCCTGATTTGGAAGCAAGACAATGTGGAATTCCCGGACAGCTACTCTATGGCCGTGCGACGACTAGAATGCCTAGAACGCCGAATGGACCGCAACCCGGAGCTGAAGGAAAATCTTCATCGGCAGGTCTCCGAGTATGAAGCGAAAGGCTATGCTCACAAAACCACAAAAGCGGAAATGAAAGCAGCCGATCCGCGGAGAGTGTGGTACCTTCCGGTTGGAGCAGTAATCAACCCCAAGAAACCGGGAAAGATTCGTGTCATTTGGGACGCCGCTGCTAAGGTAGACGGCGTATCGTTGAACAGTCAACTCCTCAAAGGTCCCGATCAGCTTTCCTCCCTTCCGGCGGTTCTTTTTCGCTTTCGCCAATACGGAGTGGCAGTCAGCTCGGATATCCAGGAGATGTTTCATCAAATCCGTATCCGAGAGGAAGACAAACATTCTCAGCGCTTCTTGTGGCGTGCCAAGCCGTCCGATGAACCTACTGTCTACCTGATGGACGTCGCCACGTTCGGGAGCACTTGTTCTCCAGCTTCGGCACAATTCGTTAAAAATTTAAACGCAGAACAACACCGCGAGCAGTATCCCGAGGCGGCGAGTGCGATCATCGATGACCACTACGTCGACGACTATTTGACGAGTTTCGGTTCCGAGGAAGAAGCAGCAAAGGTGGCACGCGATGTACGACACGTACACGGAAACGGTGGCTTCAAGCTGCACAACTGGCGATCGAACAGCAGTAGAGTACTGGAACAGCTGGACGAAGTGCAGTCCGAAGCAGACAAGGTGCTGAACTTAGTCGACGGTGGGAAGTCCGAGAGGGTGCTTGGAATGCTGTGGAGTCCATCAGCCGACGAGTTGAGTTTCTCCACCCAGCTTAGCGAAGAGGTGCAAACACTGATCCAGACCGGAACGCGACCGACAAAAAGGCAAGTGCTGCGTTGCGTCATGACACTGTTTGACCCTTTGGGGTTGCTGTCACCGTTCATCATCCACGGCAGAGTCCTGATCCAGGACCTTTGGCGAGAAGGCATGGAGTGGGACGAACAAATAAGCGATGACGTTAACAAGAAGTGGAAAAGATGGATACAGATGATCGGGTACATCGCGGAAATACGGATCCCTCGATGTTACTTCCACCAAGCCACCAGGGAGACCTACCAGAACTCGGAGTACCATGTGTTCGTCGACGCCAGCGGAGAGGCGTATTCATGCGCAATTTATCTGCGCACAATCGACGATAGAGGAGAACCGCGCTGTTGCCTAGTCGCCGCCAAGTCGAAGGTTGCTCCGATAAAACCATGGTCGATTCCGAAGCTCGAGCTCCAAGGATGCGTTCTCGGTGTACGTTGGTCGAAATTCGTCAAGGAGAATCATAGTCTGCCCATTTCAAAGATGGTTTTCTGGTGCGACGCCACAGTACCACTGGGATGGATCAAAGCTGACCCCAGGAATTATCGACAGTTTGTATCCTTTAGAGTAGGCGAGATTCTGGAGCATACAACGGCAAACCAGTGGCGCTGGGTTCCGTCAAAGGATAATCCAGCTGATGAAGCTACCAAATGGGGTAGCGGACCGTACTTTGACCCAGAGAGCAAGTGGTTCCATGGACCAACCTTCCTTCGTCTGCCGGAAACCGAGTGGCCTCGCCCTAAACAGCGAGCGACCGCCCCTACCGAGGAAATGCGTGCATCGATCCTTCACCACTGTTCGTTCGTACCAGTCATCGACTTTGAGCGGTTTTCTTCCTGGGACCGGCTACAACGAGCGACAGCATACGCACTTCGATTCCTGCATAATTCGGCTAAAAGGCAGCCGAAATTCACGGGACAGCTCTTGCAAGCAGAACTCCGGGCAGCGGAAGAAGTTATCCTCAAACTGGTGCAACTCGAATGCTACCCAGACGAGATCGCAGCACTGTCAAACAAAGTACCGAACGAAATCGATCAGGAGGCCATAGGGAAGGAGAGCTCAATCTACCGACTAATGCCGATGTTGGATAACGTCGGTGTACTGCGTGAGCGTGGACGAATCAGCGCTGCCAAAGATGTCTGCTACAACGTGCAGCATCCGGTCATCCTCCCACGAAACCACCGAGTCACAGAGCTTCTCGTGCACCATTTCCATCAGCGATA
>NC_085138.1:282466784-282466953 GCF_035046485.1 Aedes albopictus
TCATTAGAATTACCAAATAATAACAAAAAATCGAAAAATACTCTAAAACTCTTCAAAAATACTCGAATAAGCTCAGCAAACTCAAATATTCATTAGAATTCTCAAATAACCACAAAATATCGAGGAATACTCTAAAACTCTTCAAAAATCCTCGAATAAGCTCAGCAAA
>NC_085138.1:282467453-282467616 GCF_035046485.1 Aedes albopictus
TCCCGCCAGTAGTTCAAATTATGATTAAAATTGGTTCAAATTATGATTACAATGGTTCAAATTAAGATTAAAATCATTGTTGATGAATATTTCAATGAAATTCGGTGAAAATACAAACTTTTTACCATTTGACAGATCCTATTGTAGCGTATTGTTGATTATG
>NC_085138.1:282467639-282468453 GCF_035046485.1 Aedes albopictus
GATTCTGATGGAACGGATGGAACTGACAGCGACAGCGACAGGCCAGGCACCTGACCGATACACACTCACACACACACACACACACACACACACACACTGACGAAGACGAGAAGATGTCATTCACGCTAAACGATTTTCACACAGAAACGGTTTCCCATGCTTTCAATTTCAAGAAACCAACCCCAGAACACGCAATATCACAAACTAAGCCTTAATAGGGTAAGGGAGGTATTTTGGACCCCTTTAGGAAGTGGATGAACAATTCAGCGAAAAGAGAAAGTTTCTACTTCAAAATATGGATAATTTAAGTAGGCATTACATAGAGCAACATGTTTTCTATCGAAAAAGGCCAACCAGAACTTAAAATTGTTGTAGTAAATACAAGAAATATCAAAACTCCTGAAGGATCTTGGGCTTCTATTTTGGACCACCTGATTTTATTTTGGACCACCAAGTGCACATATTTTGGCCCACCAAATTAAACTTCAATTGATTGATGAAATGAATGCCACCTCAGCAAAAATTTAAACATAGTTAAAACTACGTGAGGTTTACATCTTTTCTATTCATTTTTTGAGGCAGGGAACGTTTAAAAATTACGTAATGATAAAAAAAAAGATGACATTTTGTTGCAATTGCCAGTTTTTACGCATTGTAGTATGATGTTTCATAAAATAAATGTTACGCAAAACGTGTATTAATTAACTATTGCATGACGTCAGTCACCGTGCATAAGTTACGTAACGCTTCATAGAAGCGTGAAAGTCTAGGGATTTTGCTAAATATAAAGGCGTTCCACACATATTGTAATGAG
>NC_085138.1:282468953-282598818 GCF_035046485.1 Aedes albopictus
CTACTTAGCTCTGATTTTACCATGACAGCACTGGAAATAATTTATCACACATCTTGCCAAACATTACGCAATGACCTTTTTATGCAAATTGCTACAAACTTTGGAAATCAATCAGTTGAGTACACGCCATCACGCCAAGATAGAATGAGGAATATATCAAAAATATCAGAAATATATTACAATTCTTGGTGAGGAAGTCATAAGAAATCTTTTAAAAAGTTTGATAGAAAGCTTTGAGGAAAAGTCTGACGAATGGGCAGTTTGCATGCATCCGACAAAAATATTGTGATTGCTAAGGGATCTGTAAAATAAAATATCGCCAGAGGATCACCTCATTTACTCCGCTCATCAAAAAAGCGAGAGATATTTATAAAAAAATGAAGTCAGAAAGGAAAGTGAGATTAAGGTAAATATTTAAAACTATAAGTACAGGGGATGGCCAAAATGTTTGGGATAGGCAACCTTTTTTCTCCCACAAAAAAAAATCAACATGCTGTAACTTTTCATAGAGTGCATAAAAAATCTCAAATTTTGACTGTTTGTCAACCTATTATATGTGCATCATTGGTACAAGTTTGGGCTCAATTGATTAATCTTTCGCAAAGTTAGAACCGTTCGGGTGAAACACTATTTTTCAGACAACTCATTTTTGAGCTGTCATATCTCGGAAACCATTGAACCGAATTGAATAAATTTTTAAACGTTTATCAACAATATATTGATACTTAATACGACGTTATAAAATGTAATATTTTCTCACGGCGAATTAAGTTATACCGGGTTGAAATTTTTACCCATATAAAGGAAAATAAGTCAAATTTACAATACCACACAAAAATTACTAAATGTGTTCTTCCTTCAATCTAAATAGGCTCTAATATATCTGATTAGAGATAATTTGAGAACAGAAGTGGAAAATCTTTGGATATCAACACGAAAATTTATTGACATTGATGTAAAAAAATTACATTTTTTCGAGAAAAATCCAAAAAGTGCCAATCCATGATAACTTTTTTCAACGTTTAAAAAGTACCTATGTTTTAATAGTTAGTGATGCATTTACATATTGTTAGTGTACGTTCAAAATTTCATTCAATTCGGTTCACTGGTTTCCGAGATATAACAGCTCAAAAATGAGTTGCCTGAAAAATAGTGTTTTACCCGAACGGTTCTAACTTTGCGAAAGATTAATCAATCGAGCCCAAATTTGTACCAATGATGCACATATAATAGGTTGACAAACAGTCAAAATTTGAGATTTTTTGATGCGCTCTATGAAAAGTTATAGCATGTTGAACTTTTTTGTGAGAGAAAAAAAAGTTGCCTATCCCAAACATTTTGGCCATCCCCTGAATGTCATGAGGTATGCTTTGGCACTATTATAGGTGCTCCACTAAACAATTTATTGATATGATGTGCTCCGCGTGTCAAAAGGCTGAAAACCCCTGCATTATAAGTCATTATTATAAAAACTGCAAGTATTAAACTTATTGGATATTAAAAAAAAAATCCTTTTAAAATGTATATAAAATCGAAGTACATATAATCGAGGGTCCATTAAATCGAGGTATACCTGTAGTCAAAATCAGTGAATCAAAATTCAACCATCGTGCAACAATAATGACAATGTCGCAACCTGCATTCGTTGCGACAATCCACGCAATGCAACGTAAGTTTGTCCCAACTTGAACAGAATAGGGCAAAGATCTGCAACACGAGTTTAGAGATTTTTAAGCCTTGCATTGTGATTTTCGAGCGGTTACTTCGAGTCGGTAAACACTACAACGCTACTGAAGATAGAGTCTTGTACCATTTGGGCAGGTGTACCTATTTAGGGCACTTGCCGCTATAACTAAGCCAATTTCAAACCGATTGATTCGAATTTTTGTATAGAGTTAGGCACGTACAGTATCTAACTCTGTACAAAAATTCAAATCAATCGGTTTGAAATTGACTTAGTTATAGCGGCAAGTGCCCAAAATAGGTACACCTGCCCAAATAGTACAAGACCCTAGATCATCCAAAAGTTTCGATTTTCGGTTGGTAGTAATTGATTATTCACGAGTTGAAAAGTACGCCACAAATTTAGGCTCCGTTTTGTCTGTAACAAAAATTATCGAGATCATGTCATTATCTGTTACCATTTAGGATAATCAGTAGACGCCGTGTGCCTTCTTTGTTGCTTGTTTTGTGCCTCTTTTGTCTGGCAATTCTCTTCGCTGGCCAAAATTATAAAGGGTATAATGGGTAGATATTTATTACAATATAGTTATTTATGCAACGATTTGCAAAAAGTGTTTTTTTTTTCAGCACGAGTCGTACATTTATCCAACGAGGCTTGCCGAGTTGAATAAATTCGATGAGTGCTGAAAAAATAAAGTTTTGCAACGAATTCCATACAAAATTTTATGCAATGATTTTTTTCATTAAACAAATCATTTGAGTTTAATAATGTTTATAATGCAAATTAGTTGCATTATGAACATTATGCAACTATTGTTCGTTATGCAACTCTTTTCGGTTGCATTATGAACCAGTTCATAAAAGTTGGCCATTATGATACCAAAATGAGATGAATAAAACAGAAAATATGATACTGAATTGCATAAAAACAATTTGCAGTAAAAGTTTCAACCTCGTTGAATGAATTTCATGGTGGTACTTGTTTCAAAGCATTGAGTTTGATCACAGCGGTCACCATACAAAAAATATATGGCAAAAATTGTGAAAAGTGATTAATTTCACTCGAAATCACGGTATTGGATCCCTAACTATAAGCACTAGCGGTGCTGTAATTGCTTATTTTCTAATATGATGAACTTAGGAGCGTTAGGACCTGTCCATAAACTACGTAGACTCTGGGGGAAGAGGGGTCTGGCCAAAATTTACGCTCCATACAAATTTCGAAAATTTTGTATTGTCAGAAGTCTACTGAAACCGAAAATGAGTCTACGTAGCTTGTAAATAGCGTCTCACTAAAAAAAACTGTGTTCTCTGTGTCAATTGATAAAAACAATCCCGTTGAACTCACCTGAAACAATCGCACCGCTTCCTGCAGCTGCTCCATTGTCCGTAAGTTGCCCGTTTCGATGTTCGATTTGGGCAAATAACCAAACTCCATCAGGTAGTTTTGCTGAAATGGACAGAAACACACAAAAAGAACGTCATCAATCGAGCGAAGATTAGAATCGTTTCCGGAATGCAACTCAAATATTCATGGCACAACCCCGTGTGGCACGGATTGATTGGTTGGACGAATCGGACACTATACTGTAGCCAGCAGCATGCAACCATGCAACGCGCATTACTTCCGTTCCATTCAGGACCGGAATGTACGACAGCTAAACATACTCAAAACCGACGACACCCCTTTCCCAGATGCGGAGTAAAATTTTACGACCCTATTTCTTCCGCCACGCTTGCCATCACGAGATCAGATTTGGATCGTTTTCCCGCCTAATTTCGTATTCTTACCATGAAGCAAAACGAGTGGCATGAAACTAACCCGTTTTAAATTGACCAATTCTTATTGCATTTGGTTTCAAAAGCAATGCCCACCATGGCGATCTAAGGAAGTTGAACACTAAGTACAAAAGATATGTAGGTAAGTGCATCAAAACGGGACATTTTCCTTCATCAAAGGAAAAGCTTAAGAGATTCAGTAGGAATAAAAAAGATATCGCGATCCTGCCAGGAGTCGAACCTGGAATCTTCTGATCCGTAGTCAGACGCGTTATCCATTGCGCCACAGGACCATGTTGATACGCAGGAGACTAACACAGCAACGAATTCCACACAGGGGTAGCAGAGAAGCTAACATGCGCACAAAAATACTAGTGAAGGAAATAAACAACATCGGAGAGAGCTGAAATATTTCAACAAAATCTCACGACTACATCCGCACGCTAAAAAAAACTACGGCTTGCTCTGTTATTCGATTTCATGAAAGAGGACGAAACACGTGGAGCAAAGATCGAAAATATTTACCATCAATTAATATCCAATTTGCTAAAATCCTGAATTGATAAATGTGTAAAATCTCGCGTTGCTATTTGATAAACACACATTCGAATGAAACCTGGACGCTCGTCCAATACATCCTCCGTACATGGTGAACATGCTTATGGGTAACAGAGACACGCGAGGTGAAATATTATTAGCGTTCGTATATTCTCACGAGCAGAGCACAGCACAGCGAGCTCATAAATAATTTCCGTTCTCTTGATGTGCATTTAGGTCATGCCGGACTGTTGGTGCAGTGTTGCCACAGATAATTCCATTTCGAATAAGTGGGTTTAAATTTTGAATATAAGTTAAATTAGTTAATTAGGCTAAAGAGTACAGCTTTTCCGTCAGTAAACATAAATAAGAGTTTTCGACAAAATAACAATTTGAATGAAAAAAAAACACACACAAAACTTCATTTCCATTTTTGTTCAATGACCACAGCGAGGGCTACACTTCCGACCCGATCAAAAGTTTGGCGTCACCCCTCAAAATCATGTCATTTTAAGGCCCATATCTCCGCCTATTAGCGTCCGATTGCAAAACTCAAGATCTCATTTAAAAGATAATAAGTCAAAGAAACTTTGAATATGATTTGAATGAAAATTTTTCAAAAATGTTTTTATGTCAACTTAACTCAAAGTTGCCAAATTTATTAAAAAATGAATATAAACTTACGGCAGTGTCGCTGGAAATTGGGTCGACCAAATTTTGAGATGAGAGCGGTAATATAACCTATTTTCTATTAGTTTTTAACTGTTTTTTGCGGAACCTGGCTAAAAATCTGAGAAAAAGTTATTAAGTAAATTAACTCTTGATGTCATCGACCAAAAGATTGGGGTCACCTTCGTAAAATATGGAAATGTGATTTGGTGATATCTTCGTCATATATAGTTCAATCCATTTTATAGTGTACAAAAAAAAAACAGAAATTAAACAAAAACGTCAATTAACCTACTTTAATGAGATTTGTTGTATTAAAGAAGTATGACTGCATCTTATCTTGTTGATTCACACCATTATCACTTTAAAAACATGCTTGTATTCCAAGCTAAATTTTATCCAAAATGTAACTTCAATAAAAAGGACATTTTCAAGAAAGAAAATCCCAAGTTAACCTTACTTGCAAATTTATTGTCATATTTATCCATCCAATTGAAATATTACTAGGGATTAACATTATTCTAAGCCGTATGCTATATTTGATCAGTATCATATGATCCTTCAAACATATATTCATTTCGAAAATATGAATAACAGATGTGAAATAAAATTATATTCTCTAAATTTGTATTTTGTATGAGAACTAATTAGGTATGCTGGTAGTGACCGGAACCATCCGAACTAAGCGTGTAGTCATCCAGCACAGGAGTAATTCTCAGGGATACAAGGATTACGGAGCCACCCCAAAAGAACGGGAAGGTCTTCTGCAGCGGTTGAACGTTCATGGGTGAAACTTCGGGAAGGGCGGTCAATCAAGTTTCGGGCTAGTATGACAACTTTTGAATTCACTGCAGCACCACACTCCAGATTGGTTTTATTGCTATTGTGATGAACTTCTTCCCAGCACATCAAATCTTCAATATTTTCACAGTTTTCTCATTTTTTATTATCCCAAGTAACAATCAGCATGCCTTGAAGATTTATTCATGTTTTATCCTGGTTTTATACGAGCATGTGAAAAACCTAGTTGTTCTATACTAGTTTTATGTGGAAGTTCTTTACTTTGCACCTTTGGCATTCCATAAAACTATCATATAACTTCTGCTATAAACATCGCCATTTAAAGACTTTCAAGTGGTCATGAATTGGTATTATCACTAATTATATGCCAATAAAACTTGCATTTGTGGTTGTTGTCGGAAATATTTCTTTTTGTAAGCAAATAAACAAAACTGTGAGGCAACGCTTAGAACCAACAAAAGATTTCGTGGCCGTATGAAATGCTGTGATAAGACCGTTAGTTCTATCATAAGCTCAGTTATGACCAGCTTAGGAGGGTTAGCCCTATTGGAGAAATCATCAGAAACGCAGAGTTTTATCAGAAAAATATGTCGCCTAGCCGGGATAATTTTTGTAAATACAGAAAAATCATTACTCAATTTTATGATTTCAGGTACAGCGCTTAAGATCCAACTTAACGATTCAACACGTTTCCGTCATATTATTTTCAGAAAAATTACATAATGTTTTTGAAACTCAGCTATGTTGAAAAAACCTTTTTCACGCCCAATTCCACCGAGTATATTAAATGCATTTAACTTCCTATTAATTCACAGTTTGTGTGGCGCGCTTATTTTTTGTCATTATCACAGTCACATTCACCACAAACTTCCCGTTGCATGTCTCCTGACACGTATTAAAATGGAAAAACAAACCTGAATTTCAGACCGGCATCTTTCCAGTTGATGGCTGGATAAATAACCAAGCATAACTTATTGTGATGATCGAACATTGATAGTGAAAAATAATTAAAACAATAATTTGACAAGTCAGAATATGGTTATATTTAGAAGGTTTATAAAACTAAGATACAACTTGAAATCCTAAGCTGGTTTGTATACGAAGTTTTGTAGATCATAATAAGGCTGGGTCAACTAGCCAGATCGTGGACTTTTGGAGGCATAAAGGAGTATTCTCAAGTAGAGTATTTTCAAGTCGGCATCAATGGTTTTATGGTTAGGGTTTTTGAATCGCTAAAAAACTTCGATAAAATCAAAATTGTTCTTCTGCTTAAAACATAGCAGCCCTGAAGACGAATTGAAGTCTTATTCTAAATCGATTCCAAAACACTATGCCCTGAACAAATAGTGTATTCCTGTAGTGCGACGTGTTGAACCGTGGTAGAGTAAAATTACGATTACGGCTATTTTGAAATGGTTATAGTTTGGTAAACATAATAAAGGGGACTTTTTAGTTATAATTTTGAACAAAAGAACGCAGCTACGATGCATCAACCCCATGAAACGGCTGTCATCCACATACAACTGGATTGAAGCCAAAAATATGGTGCTGGACGTGGTGCTGATTTGAATCGGCGGTTGCATAAGGCTGAAAACACAGTGATTTTTTCTGTTGGAGCAGGTGCGACATTCAAATTTAATTGACTTTAGTGTTGTTTTAAATGGGTTAAATGTATTTCCACACTTGTGCGTCTTGTAAATTTAACAAAGAACACTAAACCCCCTGAACAATATGTGAAAATGATCGTTTTTCGCTCACGAATTTATCTTCGCACGACAAAGTTCGCTTCCGCACGTAGCAGATTGGCCAGCAGACTGAAATTTCGTAAACAAACCTGTGGCGCTCCACCAAAAGCGGCGGCTTCAAGAACCAACGCTTTCTTCAGGGGGTTGCGATGCATATAGAAGTCTAGAAAATGACAACTGAGAAGCTGTGGCTGTAAAGGGTAACTCTTGAGAATCTGTACATAGCGTACACAAGAATTTAGAGTTACTCGCAAACGACCTATCTACATTGCTGAAGCATTTAGCAAAAGAACGTCACCGTACATAAAATGTGGCAAAACTAAAGACTTAAACAGCTTTAATTTGATTGCAGTTGGTAAAGCATTTGAAGTGGTTCGAAGCATACGAAGGCATCGGTATATTTTAGAACATTGGGCATTCATATGACCCTCCCACTCGAGATCATTTTGGATAACGAAACCCAGCGTTGTCACTTTTTCAACATATTTTAATCCAAACATTTTGACGCACATTAAAATCTCTGTTTCTAGTTATCATCATAACCTTTGTTTTATCAGGGTTTACAGACAGAAGATTTCTCGTAGACCATTCCAAAATTTTCAAAAGATCCTCATTTAACAACTCGACCATTTCGACAATCGAGAGATCGATAGCCATGGTGTGAATTTCCGCAAACAAATGGATTCGGCGATGTTTAAGAACACTTTTTAAGTCGTTAATGAACAATGAAAAAAGCAGAGGGCCCAAAATAGAACCTTGCGGAACACCAGATAAAATATGGACACTATTTGAGTAACCATTACACTAGTTTACAGCATTTTTGAACTCGGTAAGCTCGGTGTTCATTTTTGGTGTTGGATCATGCCCTGAGTTCGAAAACGCGAAGGAAAAAAAATACAGTAGAGCGGAAATTTTTTCGACTTTCCATACAAGGTTGATGATTTGAAATCGATTTTTGTTCTATTTTTAAGCAACGTCGCTCACTTCACACATCTCATTCTCTGTAATCAATGCTCCGATTGAGCTGAATTTTTCACTGTAACTCGCCTACATATGATATGTCAGATAAACGTTGAGAGAGAATTTTTAGATTGTTTTTTTTTTCTTATTGAAAAAAATACATTTCTTCATATATTTTTGGAAATTTGGCTAAAATTTAAGGAGATCGTCCCTAAAACTCGCCAATATCTTGAATTTCGTCGATCCCAATACAAACCTGCATTCAGATGATCGAATGGTATTGCATTCAGCTTTTAATTTATGGAAAAAGGTTTGAAATTGGTTGAACAAAACGCAAGATATTTGAATTTAGTAAATTCCATATTTTTAAAAGTTGTAATACTCGATATTGAGCATCAACACAAAAACTGCTCTACTTAAAATTTTATAAGCACGTTTTCGAAATCAGTGCTAAATTGTATTTCAAAAATTTTGGTCGTTGACAGAAGTTCACGACTTTCGTTTTATTTTGTAAACTAGTGTTATCAATACAAACATATTGAGACCTACTGGTCAGATATGATTGCATCAAACGAACCGCCGATCTTGAGACCATGAACTCCGAAGTAATCTGTTTAAAAGTTTAGTGTGTGATACCTTATCGAATGCCTTTGAAAAGTCTATCATAAGAAGGAATGCGACACCTCTCTTGTCTATAGCGGTATGTATATCATCGTGTACTTTAAGAAAGGCAGTTGTAGTACTGTGTCCTACTCTAAAACCAGATTGAAATTGTGACAATAAGTTGAAGTTTGACAGATGTTCCTGTTTTTGTGATTTTACCTTCGATAGACTGCTTAGAAAGCTGATAGGTCTGAGGTTGTCAGGAGAATTTCTTGATGCCTTTTTTTCGAATTGGAATCACTTTGGATGATTTCCAACAAAGAGGATATTTCGATGTAGATATAATTAAGTTGAAGATAGAACTAATTTGAGAAACTATGGAAGGAAGAATCAGCCGTATAAACTGGAGTGGAATGTTATCTATACCAATAGCATATGATTTGATAGATTTAATAGCTAAAATAACATCATGATCACTAACCGGCAAAACAATAGTGAGTCTACTCTGTATTCTTCAGGTAATAGGGGGATTCACTTAACAGGGTAAACCGCTTATCAGGCTTGTCCGCACTCAGAGCATGAAAATTCTGCTCTTTTGATTTACACCACCAAAACCATCGTATCAATGCAATCTTCCTACCTTATCTGATAGAAGGATGTTGAAATATCCTAAATGTCATTTTGAACTGTCAAAAAATTGCACCGCAGTGCCACACTGTGCGCGCAAAGAGAATTTCACCCGGGTGAATTCACCCCAGTGATTTTCTCTTTGCACGCTCAGTGCGGCACTGCGGTGCGATTTTTTGACAGTTCCAAATGATATTTAGGATATTTCAACATCCTTCTATCAGATAAGGTAGGAAGATTGCATTGATACGATGGTTTTGGTGGTGTAAATCAAAAGAGCAGAATTTTCATGCGCTCAGTGCGGACAAGCCTGCCGCTTATTAAAGTTGATTCTGATTAAACGTCGCGATCACCAAGGCAATCCTTGATTATTTCATTCGCAATTTCATGAAACATTTCGAATAACAGAAAACATGGCTCACGCAGCAATTTTAACTAGGGGTACTCACTAAACAGATTAAAATGCTGCGTAAGCCATGATTTTCTGCTTATTTGAAATGTTTCATGATTTAATTTAAGTTTAATCAGTTTAGGCTGGTAAGTGAATCCCCCTACTGTTAAGTTATCCCTTTATTGTTTTATTAGATAGAATTCAAATACCAGCTATTATGCCAATCGATTGCAAATGTCTTATGGGGCTAGAAAATTATACATGAAATCAAAGCTCAAACAAGAAGTTTAAACTTCTGCAATACTAGCATCACTGCACCTATCATCACACTCGAGAGTTGAGAGAAAAAGCATGATTCATACGAGACAGGCAGCACACAGTCAAACGGAAGAGCCGTCCTACGTCGATAATGAAGAAACTGGGGGATGTAATTTTAAAATGAATCTCTCTCTACAAACATTCATCGTATATGTTCGTTGTGCATACATCGGCCTTGACATCAGCTGACAGGCAACCGTTTAGTTCTCATTAACAGTTCGACCACCAGAACACATTCGAAATCGTTCCTATCGGAATTAAATGGTTCTTGTAAGAATATTTTAAGAATACTAAGTATGAGTAGTGGAAACATTTCATAATCTGTGTTCTAATTTGAACCTAGGATGATTTTATCTATAGATATGTACTGTGGTTCAATCTACTGTGGCAAATTACGATCCGTTAGCAACACAACCATTCGTTATCTGCTGTTTTTTTGGCTAATGAATTTGTTTAGATTAGTCAACGTAGGTATGTCGTCGTCGGTTCGTTACTAATTTTTTGAAAACACGCTGCTGCAGCGGGTTGGATCTAAATTTTGCAGCATTGGAATCTTTCTGTTAATATTCTTGCTAATCAGTACTGTTGTACTACTAATATAGCGTACAGTATTGCTGGCATTTACAACTGCTACAACACAACAGCACTACTATATTTTGTCGTTTATCTTATAAATTCAGACTTGTTTTTCAACGTCACACAACCCATCTAATCACTTCTACTCAACTAAATTACATAAAGGCCATGTACACCGACGTCCCCGTCTACCTTAAAAAAGATAGGATGTGTCAGAAGTGGGGTTCGAACCCACGCTCCCTTACGGGAACCAGAGCTTAAATCTGGCGCCTTAGACCGCTCGGCCATCCTGACTTGTGTAGCGAGGGGTGATTACAGCGGTACAAGAACCTGGAGTCTTCTCTTGCTAGCATTCGCGTACCGCTGCAAATAGACGGCACACCAATTGGGGAAATTCGGAAAATGCCTTTGGCTGGTGGGACCGCGCCGCTTGATGGGGTGGAAGGCCAAATAAAAACGAAATTTGTCTAATGGAACTCTATTAAGATGATTTAGGGCGAAAGTAACGAAGAAGGGTCGCCATGTAGTTCGCGCTGAGTCAACAACAGAGCTTTGACGATGGGAGGATTCCAATCCTTTCGGGGGTGTTTAGTAAGGAAAAGGGGTGGTTGGATATCGAGAGGGAGAAGTGTCGCCACTAGGCTAGACAAGAACGTGCATCGTACCGCTTCGCCTTTCGTCTTTGTCCACTCGTCGCCCCGAGAAGTTGAATCATTCATTGGGCAGACATAATAAATTTACTTTCTTTATTGAATTGATTTTGTGGTAAGAAATTGGAAGTTGAAAGGGTTGAAGTCAGTTTAAGTATGAGATTTTTGTATTATTTCTGATAATTTGATACTACTATGGTAATTGGGAAGTTCACAGCACCTGAGGATCCACAATGCCTATCGTACCATATCTCAAGCAAACGACAACGAATTCAACCCCACAAGCAGTCGACCTAGCTGCTAATAAAAATCAATTTATTGCAATTGAATTAAGGGGCGCTGGCTGGCGCTCTCGATTGTGGTCGGTCGGTGTACAATTCATTTACTCGTGGCGTCCGCGTCGGGAAAGACAGTCGGCCACCAGTTGATTGCTTCTGCCTAGTGTCTGCCTGCTGCAGTCTATTTACGAACAAGTGGCAAAGTGAAAAGCATTGCAACAACGAACTTCAGCTCAGCCAGGGCCGTCAAGTCGAACCAACAGCCAACGCACCGTTGAACACTACCGGAAGTTTCGGCGATTCCTTTTCGCTCGTCCATCGCTGCTGGTTGGATGGAAAGGATTCCTCCCACAATTATTGAGGAAGAAGCCGTCGCTCACTCTTCAGAGAAGGATGTTTGCCAGCGATAATTGAGGGCGGTGTTGTTGTTTTTTTTTTCTTTCTTTCTTTTACGAAGCAACCAGTAATCTAATGGGTATAGGAATGGCTTGAGAAGGCCGGTCATAGGGTTGGCCAGGACAAAAAAAAACAGAAGCAACAGTTGATGTGGGCTATTCTACCGCTTGATGGTTGAACCTGGGCACGTGGGGCGGTTGCCTGGCGCAAATCTAGTTACCGGTTTCCGGTGCCTTTTGATTGTGGGCAATTCTTTTTTTCTTTTTGCAGAAACTGTTAAGGGTGAGTAGGTTTTTTTCTCGAAGCGATATGAAACGAAACACTTTTTTTATTAGGCGATACAATTCCATACAAAATTCAAAAGTGCTTCGTGAGATCGATACGAAATCGAAATTCAATCGACATTTGCCGAAACGATACGAAGTTTTCGAGTAAGTTTCATAGAATTTTAGCTTTGATTTTTCATCTAAACCATAGGGGATATTCTGTTCAACAGACACCTGGACAGGGAGGTCCAGGTAGTGTGGGGTTAAGGATCGCAAGTATCGAGAAATGATACCGCGTACACAGCGACCTTCCCGTAAGTAAGACTATATTAGCCATCACACACATGGACGTACCGATATGGGGCCTCCGTATGACCCGACCTTTTCTAACCAAGGGCTCGAATCCAACCCAGTAAACCGACGCCACGGCAGCAACGCTACTATTAAGGTCTCCCCGCAGCCAGTTAAGCTCGATTTTGACCACAGGACACCAGTATAACCTACGTATTTAACTTCGAACCCATGGATCTCAAGATTGTCCGGAGTTGTGTCCTCCCAACATGTGGCAAGCATCACACAATGAGCGAAAACGTGGGCACAAGAACAAAACGTGTTCTGCCGTTTCCTCTAAACCAGCACAAACCAGACCCTCGGGAGAAACCGCATGACCGAAACGATATAGATACTGTCGGAAGCAACCATGGCCCGAAAAGATCCAAAAAGGGAATGTTACTTCCCCATGTCACCGGTTAACCCAACTATCTATCCTCGGGATCAACCTGTAGGTGGACCCACAGCCTTTAAGGGTCCCACGTGCGCTGCAATTTGGCCATGGTGGCCAACCTGGCAGTCCTGAGTATGCCTCTTGTGTTGCGCATTTCGAAGCACACTATGTCCTCTCCGAATGCGTTGTGTGATATGGTACGTTACACGCTCGCAACCCTACATACATTACATTAGCAAATAAATAAGTATTCTACTCTCCAGCTTACCACGGTAGCTTTAACTACTTGGCGCTGTACCCCAAGCCGGGCCCCATACCTTAGTATGGACGAGGTGACACTAGCCAGAAGCTTGCGCTTCGGGCATACACTGCAGAGCTATTGGACATCATCCGGAAGAGTATCACTATAGCTGGTATGGAGGCTCTTTGCAGGCATATCCAACCGAAGGTAACTTATCGTCGATCATTCCCCCCAAGTGTTTGGCGCTTCGAGGTGATATTGCAAATCGCCTACACTGATGACTGCTTGCTGCTCCGACTTTGGGTTGTTCCAAACTTTGTGGTGACCCAATTCCAGTCCATAATTGCGACCGAGTGTAGGCAGCAGTCAATTCCACTTCTTCGATCGATTCACCTCAGACCTTCAGCGGAATTTCGTCAGCAAAGCCGACGATCTTCACATCCACCGGGAACTCTAACCTCAATACCTCATCTTATATGACATTCCATAACACCGGACCAAGGATAGAACCTTGCGGGACAACTGTGGTTATGCGACAGTACTTCCGATCCACATCTGTGTCGTAAACTAGTACTCGATTCCGCTTTCCCCAGACGCAGGAGCACATCCCTTACATCCATAATCACTACTGCACAGTTGCGAATCTCTGTCCTCTTACACTGGAGCGCTATCTCGGCTGTCTTTGTAACCGACAGCAAAGCGTCTACGGTCGACCTCCCCTTCCGGAAGCCGAACTGGATGCTCGGGAGACCTTTTACACCCTCGGTGTGCCTCAACATTCTATTGAGGATGATCTTTTCTCCTCATCGCCAGCCCTCTGCTCATCGCCAGCCCCAGTCCCCAGGCTACCCTACGAAAGGGGGCCAAGGACTAGGATCATGACTTGGAAGAAGCCCCTCGATCCCCTCCTGGATATTATAACTTGATTTTCAACAGTATTAGATAAAGCAGGATGGCACGTTAAAGGCTGGGTATGCTGCACAATACAGATCCCGTTGTGATCTACTAGCCTCTGCCCAGCAACTCCTATCCCTACCTCCGCGTGGTACCGGCAGAAAAGCACGAGCACCCTTAGGGAAAATCAGGTAACCAACCCCGGCTGATCAACATCCCAGTGCCAGGGAAGGATTCTATGGTCAACTGTGCACTATGGTCCTCCAGAAAGTAGGGGGTTGGTGTCAGGCCCTACGAGCCAGCCGTAAAAAAACCATTGTAACGGAAAATCAGCAACAGAATAATACGAACCGAGACCAACGACCCCAGCGAATAAAAAGGACTTGCGATTGGAACAGCTGGGAACAGCTTTCATCGTGATGGGGGATATGCAGAGGCGCGTTATCTGTTGGTGGCCGATCGACGAAAGAATGTGCAGGTTGAGGATCAAGGGCCGATTCTTCAACAGCATAATAAACGTGCACAGTACAGCACACAATCCGCAAGCACTGATGATGACAAGGACGCATTCTACACGCAGCTCTAACGCGAGTACGACTGCTTCCCAAGCTACGACTCATTGATTTCGCCGCCTCAAAAAATATGGCCATACGAAGAACCTTTTTCCAACACAGCCTCCCTTATCGTTACACCTGCAGATCACCACAGCAGACGGAATCTCAAATCGACCACGTTCTGATTGACGGACGGCACTTCTCCGACATTATCGACATTAGGACCTATCCCCAAGTAACACACATGTTATATAAAAGTTACGACAGCGCAAGTTTTGGTTGTATAGAAGTTTATTTTACGTTATTTCAACACAATGTTAGAATTACGTAAAAAAAACTTCTATACAACCAAAACTTGCGCTGTCGTAACTCTATTATAACATGTGTGTTGCTTGGGATCGTGGCGCCAACATCGACTCCGACTACTATCTGGTGATGGTCAAACTGCGCCCAAAGCTCTCCGTCATCAACAATGTACGGTACCGGCGAGCGCCACGGTACAACCTAGAGCGACTGAAACAACCGGAGGTCGCCTCCGCATACGCGAAGAATCTTAAGACCGCGTAGCCAGAAGTCGACTTCGATGAGGCCCAGTGCTTGCAAAATGAAGCGTTTTCCTCCGGACGAATCAAAACTTGCTCCTCTTTGACCGACGCTGCTCAAACCAGAGCGGTAGCTGTATACGTTCATTGACTAACATGCTTCAGAAGCAAGTGGGAGCATGAGCAATCAAATTTATTACTGAGAGTGAGAAACGGTGGTTCATATGCGTGGTGGCTCTCTGAATCTTTCTCTTCGCCGGCGTATACGGCAATGAATATACTTTGTTTTTATCCCGTTATTACAGTGCAAATAACATAAACTCAAATTAAATCGATTACAATAGTCACGTACAACATTCCCATACCAACAGAATGATTGTTTTCACAAGTTTTAAGCAACAAATAAAGCCACTGAATCATTTTCCCATCTTCACACTCACCGCAGCAACTGAGTATGAACGATCGCCAGTCAGTTTGCTTCATAAGTAAACCGACCGATGAGGAACAGCAGTCGCATTTGGTTCGGGTTTCCTTCGCTCCCTTTGCGTATTCGTTCGTAGTGGTTACTGGCGCTGATAACTGGTCGTTTGATTCATATTCACTCAAATTCAAGCGCTGATGAGGCCCCTCTAGAGGAATGCTGAAGTACAGTGAAAGCAGCAATCAACGACACAGCCGAGAGCACCATCGGGTTCGTGAAACGGAATCGACGGAACGAATGGTTCGACAAAGAATGCAGAACGATTTTGGAGGAGAAAAGCGCAGCACGGGTGGTAATGCTGCAGTAACGGACCCGACAGAATGTGGAACGTTACAAACAGGAGCGAAAGCAGTAGACCCGGCTCTTTCGGGACAAAAAAGCGCCGCCAGGAAACACGGAAGTTCTACCAGAAGCTCAACGCATCCCGCAACCGCTTCGTGCCGAGAGCCGAAATGTGCAGGGATAAGGACAAAGGTCTCTTGACGGGCGGAAGTGAGGTGATCGAAAGGTGGAAGCAGCACCTGAATGGCGTGGAGTACATAGGCACGGGAGACCCCGGCAACGGAAGAAACGACGCTGCCAGTGCAACGGAGGACGGAAATGAACCAACTCCCACGCTGAGGAAAGTTAAGGATGCCATTCATCAACTCAAAACCAACAAAGCAGGTGATAAGGATGGTATCGCAGCTGAACTCATCAAGATGGTCCCCGAAAAGTTGGTCACCTATTTGCACCGGCTGATAGTCAGGATCTGGAAAACCGAACAGCTACCGGAGAAGTGAAAGGAAGGGGTAATCTGCCCCATTAACAAGAAAGGTGACCATTTGGAATGTGAGAACTTCAGGGCGATCACTATTTTGAATGTTGCCTACAAAGTGCTATCCCAGATCATCTTCCGTCGTCTATGAGCTATAACGAATGAGTTCGTAGGAAGTTATCAAGCCGGCTTCATCGACGGCCGGTCGACAACGGACCAGATCTTCACCGTACGACAGGTCCTCCAGAAATGCCGAGAATACCGGGTCCCAACGCATCACCTGTTCATCGACTTCAAAGCGGCATACGACAGTATCGACCACGCAGAGCTATGGAGAATCATGGACGTAAACGGCTTTACTGGGAAGCTGACTAGACTGATTAAAGTAACGATGGACGGTGTGCAAAACTGCGTAAGGGTTTTGGGTGAACTGTCCAGTTTTCAGTTCATTCGAATCTCACCGGGGAACACGACCGAATCCATCTGGGTAGTAATGTTACGATAGACGGGGATACCTTCAAGGTGGTGGAGGAATTCTTCTACCTCAGATGCTTAGTGATGGCTGACAACAATGTGAGGCGTGGAATTCAAAGAAGCATAATCAGCGGAAGTCCTACTACGGGCTCCAGAAGAAACATCCACACACCAAATGCACCATGTGCTAATAAGACCGGTGGTTCTCTACGGACACGTGACATGGACGATGCTCGAGGACGACCTGCAAGCACTCGGAGTTTTCGAGCGACGCGTGCTAAGGACGATCCTCGGCGGTGTGCAGGAGAACGGCGTATGGAGGACAAAATGAACCACGAGCTCGCTGCACTCTATGGTGAACCCAAAATCCTAAAAGTGGCTAAAGCAGGATACGGTAGGCAGGGCATGTTGCAAGAATGCCGGACAATAACCCTGCAAAGTTGGTGTTCGCTACTGATCCGGTTGGCACAAGAAGACGTGGAGCGCAGAGAGCACGATGGGAGGACCAGGTGGAGCGTGACCTGGCGAGCATTGGGCGCGACCGAGCATGGAGAGCGGCAACCACAAACCGAGTATTGTGGCGTAGGTACTATTGTTGATTATGTCTTGTCTTAAATGTGATGTTGAGTAAATAAATGTACAGTGTCGGACAAAACAATAAGACCACCACCCATTTTTCATACAAAATGGTCAAGTTTGACGATGTGATACTCGTTTTCTAGTAAACCGATTTGGCTGAAACTTTGACAGTCGCCATGCAGTTACGTGAATTTTGATTTGTGTTTAATTGATTGAGTTCTGTTCACTACATCAAAAGTTACAGATATACGTAACGACAAAATAATAGGACCACTTTCAGATTGCCATTACCAAAGGATATATGTGAGTATCTGATAGTTGATGATTGATAAGCAAGTACTAAAATTAAGGATGCCATTTAAACTTGGGGACATTTATATTGAATTGACCACAAATAACCATCATAAAAATTTGATGTTAGAATTTTGTCGCACCGTATATCTGTAACTTTGAAAGTAGTGAACAGAACTCAACCAATTCAATACAAATCCAAATTCCCGTAATTTCATGTCGACAGTCAAAATTTCAGCCAAATCGGTTTACTAGAAACCGAGTACCATATCGTCAAACTTGGCCATTTTGTATGAAATAGGACCGGTGGTCTTATTGTTTTGTCCGACACTGTATGTACCCTATGTATGTTAATGTATATCGGTCATCAGATGCGCAATACGGCCTACTTCACGACGAGTTTCGTGATTTGAAAAGTTTGGTTTCCGCTGAATTGCCAATAATTATTGCCGAATCTGATGAAATAAGTTTCACGCTAGACTATTACTTAGCAGTAATTTGGTCGAATGTAATTAATTGCCAAACAATAAACTCTGCGGCAGACATTTATAAATGAGCAAATCATTCTCAATTGACTTCGCAGGATTGAATATTGAATGGTCATGGCTGGCTGCATACTTCTGTGCAGTTAGAAATTAGCAGGTGTCAAGCGTAAGCCCCAAATAAAGACCAGTAGAGACGTTTTTTTTACTCAGTTTCCTTCACATAGGGTATTGGCTCCCTTCTTAAGCATGTGGCTCCTATTTTCATCCTACGAAAAACAAAGGATTGAAGCGCTGTTTGTTTTGTTTCTTATTTTTGTATTTTTGTTAGAAGTAAGCACCCATGAAAACAAAAAGAACGGAATCAATCGGTGCCGTAATCGCTTGTTTTCGAATAGGATGAATATGGGAGCGTGAGATTAATGATGGAACACATACCCTATTTACGTATAGTATGGTATGGCAGGACCATTTGGGCAGCTGGTCCTATTTTGATTATATCTCATTAAATGTTATACCAATTGACTTGTTTTTTTTTTTGTACACAATGAGATATGTACAATATCTAGCCATGCACAAACATCCAATTCAATTGCTATGAAACTTACTGAGTTAACAGCGGAAAGTGCTTAAAACAGGACACCCTCCCCAAAAGGTCCCGCATCCTGGTGTATTTCGTTGTTCTGATTTTGTTTTAAATAAATCCACGCAAACCGACACAAAAGCATAAGAAGAACGTTCAATATCGTCGTCTGACCACCAATCGACCCATCGATCTCTACGGGTTCGGGTCACGTACTGTTTACTTCTGGCTTTTTGCGTTGCAACCCTTTGGCACGTAATTGAACACACGCGACGCGACTCAGTGTGTGCAGACGAAGAAGATTGCCACCGTCATTGCACGGCCGTTCCCAAACGCGCGACGACGTCGGGACGGATGTGCATTTCCTATGGTCAACTGAATTGGTTGGTGATGGACGTGTGACGGTTGAAGATGATTCAGTCACCCATCGGTGAAGGACAAAAAACTGCATTCAACTGTTAAAATTTGAAGTTTCCTGCGATTAGGGGTACCTTGAAACTGCACAATGTTCGCCAATCATGCCAGTGAATCAATAAATTCGACTAGGTCATCGATGAAACCTATTGAATGCAGGTCTTCATGTATACAACCCAAGTCATTAAATCTAAACTATTTTGGAAGATTATGAATAGCTCACCAAAATAAAAGTAATGCAGTACTGTGTTCGATGTATCATTGTAACAAAATAACACAACTTGTAATTATTTTGTATTCCCCATCTAGTCGGGTTTCCTCACTCAAAGCACTGAGTTGATTTATGCTAAAACATCTCTTTTTAAATGCTAAGTTTCAATTTATAATCTTCAGTTCATGACATAAAGGAGATTCCAGTGTAATGTGTATTGATGATGCATAGCATAAGAATTCATTTAAATCAAAATTTCATAGTTTCATAGATTCAATCCATATTCCATCACAAAAGTACCAATCTGCTTCAACCTAAATTTTTCTTAGAAAAAAACGTCCTCCTACCGACACTCCAGAAAGACATCGACTTCTTTTACTGTTGTCAGGAGTAATCAACTTTTATTGTTAGCGACCAAGTAAGACTTTGAGAACAAAACTTCCAACAAGTGTCAGGACAGCCAATTGGGACCAAACGCATTCTGAAGACCACCATCAGTCAGCCAGTCAGCATCAGTATTGATTCCAATCGAAAAACAATGGACTATTGAACGGGGGTGTCAATTTTACTGCTTTACGAGACTATTGAACCGACAAAACCATCAGACATTTTACGATGTGAAAAACTGGAAGTTTTTTTCCTTTCTTCGCTGATATCGCTCACTTCGAATGGGATCCCCACATGTTCATGTAACACCACTTACTTACTTCATGCGAAAACAGTTTTTTTTTTCCTGCGAGAAAAATAATTCCCCTGAAGGCATCCCATGCATCAATTGCTTGTTACAATCATCGCAGGAATCAGCCAGTGGTGGTACTATCCGCACCAGGATCCTCCCGCCAGCACCAAATCAAATCGATACGCTTGAACATGGGTGCGAGCGAACACGAGGATGCCGGCGAAGACCGATGCAAAACCCCGCTTGCACTGAATGTTTCTTGTTATTTAACTTTATTACATCGTTTTTCACAGCCAGCCTTGAGACCAACAGATGCGGAAATGCATCGCGCGCTTTGAATACCCTAGCCCTGGCAGGCGGGTGGAGTCAAAGTGACAGCAATAATCACATCCCGGTGATCTTGTTACATGAACAATACCATTATTGAAGGAAGCTCCTCGTTTTTCCACCATTCGAACGAGGGAAAACTGACTATACACACTCGGGGAACACTACTGAGCGAAGCCCTTTCAATGAAGAAAAAAAAAAACACTTGGATTGGCAAATTGTTGATGCTAGTTTTTTTTTTGCTTTGCTCCTTCGAATGGCGACGGTTTTATTTTCCTTCTCTCGACCAATTTGTTTTCCGATGCGATTCGATGGGTGCCATAAAATGGCGAGCGGGAATAATAAAAATGAATGACCAACAGCTAGGTTTGGGGTTTCTTTTTCTCTAGCTCTTGGAAGTTTGTACAAAAACCGTTCTGTCGTGACCCTTGAGGGAAAATGCATGAAAAAGTTGATAAGAAGTTTGAATTTTGTGGAAATCTAGGAAAATATGTAGGGTATGTGCACCCTACTTCAGCCAATGTCCCCATGTTCAACCTATTCTGAAAACGAGCGATTACGGCACTGATTGATTGCGTTCTTTTTGTGTTCATCCTATGTATGTGAACAGTTGCGATTTAATTCTTCTATGAATACCTGCACAGGGATCTCTAGTTCTTCCATGAACTGTTTCAAAAGTTTCTTTAAAAAAAAGAATTCCGCCAAATTTTTTTTTCAGCAGGATTTCCTTCAAAAATTCCTCCAATTAGTCGTCATGGATATTTATTAGAGTGGGTCAACGTTGTATGGAGAAACTTTAAATTTGATCGTATCAACCCCGAACAAAGCTTTTTCAATCTATATCAGCTTCCAAAACAACTGTGCAAAATTTAGGAGCGATTGGTTGCGTCCCTGTATTTCGCATTGCGATTGAAATTTGTATGGAAGTTAGTATGGAAGAACGTACTTTTTTGCATTTTTCTCATAAATTGAAATTTTTCGACGATCTAGCCAATGACGTTAAAGAATAGCCTAGGATATGCCGAAAAACTTTGCCGAAGACCGCAAAATGATCCGACGCTTGTGAAAAAAGTTATTCGCCTGATAATTTAGGCCAAAATTTTTATTATTGATTTTATTCCTTTACAGGGTGCGTGCAATATTTTTGCACTAAGTCATATCGTAATCATAAAACACGTTGTTGGAACCACCCTAGAGTTAAGTCCAATTTGTTCTCTTCAACTACTCTCATGTACTAAAATTAACGATACCAATAGCCATCCCATTTGTTCCAATGTCAAGGTCATAATAGCCAGATATTAGTCTTCCTTATCACTAGCCTTCGGCTAGTGAGAGAAATCCGATTTTGATCTACGTTCGGATAGGCCTTTTAGATTCTCTTTCTACTGAATTTCCATATAATGCTATATGCAAACCAGAATCGAATGAGTTGAAATAAACCGCAGAACAGAACACATTTCTGTAACGTATTTCGTTCGCCCGCAATAAACTTCGTTCCACAGTAGTCCGTCCCAAGTAAAACGTGTCGTGTCGGTTTGAGTGCAGTGAAAGAACGATCCCAAACACTCCGTCGGTCTCCCAAACTCCGCCGCGGTTACATTTTTGGTCCTGGTCGAGCCGGATCAACCGTTTAATGCCTCTCGAAAAAACGGTAATCGATTCGGACAATTCGATTCGCGGTTCGGTGTACTATCGAGGAGTGAACATATACCGCACGTCACGTGACGTCGTACAGTGACTACAAGTGACTATTGCAAGTGAGATTGCGAAGATTGCCTGCCCCAGAGCAGCATAATTACAGTGCGCGTAAGATCGATCGTTTATTAACATCGATCTCGTTAGTGTCGTTCGAGTATAAGCTGCGATTCCCGAGGTGTTGCAATCCAACGTGCTTCCAGCGTGGTCCCCATTGTGCGAGCAAACCACGCCGGCTTGGCTTGGGTCTGCATTGTGCTGCACCGGACAATAGGACGTCGGTCAACGGCGTCAGATAGCCACGCTACTGTGAGTAGAAGGGTTCTTTGGTTGACGAATTGATATTTTATTTGCGAGAAAACTGATAGTGGCTATTGCTTCGTTGCTTTCATCCCGGGTGAGCGTTTTGGTTGGTAGCTAGGTGCTCTGGCTTTCAAATTGGTCGGTGGTTTCGTTTTGAGCATAGGTGAGGAGTTGAGCGATTGATTTCGATCGTCCAGGTGTGGAAAATGTCGCCGAGCTTGAGGACACTTTCCCGCCAAGAGCGGTTCTACTTGGACACCATGATCAATTTGAAGCATTTTGTGGAGAATTTTACGGCTGAGCGCGATAGAGGACAGCTCGAAGGATGGAAGCAACGAGCGGAGGCTTTGTACAGTGACTTTCAGGCCAATCGATTAAAAATTGAGCTGTACGGCGATGAAAGTGATAGGCTCGAAACGGATGAAGAAGGCATGAGAGTTACGGAAGAAGCCAATCGCGTCATTCGACAGGGGTTCGAAAACGATTTTGTACGGGTCCACAGTTTTCTCACTAGAGAACTTCGCAAATTTTCCGCAGGAACGCAAGCAATTGTCCCTTCTACCTCTAGAGGCAGTGTAAATGTTCCCGATAACGCCTTCTCTCGTATCAAGCTCCCAGAAGTTAAACTCCCAACATTCTCTGGGTGCGTTTCGGAATGGATCACGTTCCGAGATACTTTCAAATCTCTCATAGACTCGAATCCCCAGCTATCGCCTATCGACAAGTTATCGTACCTTGTCGCTTCCCTTTCCAAAGACGCCAAAAGGGTTATCGAATCCGTCGAGCACACTGCTGCCAATTATTCTGTCGCTTGGACCTTGTTGGAAAGGCGATTCGACAACAAGAAATTAGTCGTGAAAACCTACATTGATTCCCTATTCGCGATCGAGCCTATGAAGAGAGAGTGCTACGAGTCTCCTATGCACCTGGTTGATGATTTCGAGCGAAACCTGTGCATGATTGACAAGATGGGCATTCCAACGAAAGGATGGAGTGTGTTGTTGGCACACATGGTCTGTAGCCGACTGGATCCGTCCACACTTAAGCAGTGGGAAGCTCACCACCGATCAACAGAGGTTCCCAAATACGAAGATCTAATCCAGTTTCTTCGTACTCATCTTACGGTGCTGCAATCGCTGCCGCCGTCGAAGTCTCGCTCGTTCGAACCCGCTAAACCGGAATCGTTCCGGTCACACAAATCCAAAATAAATACAGTCCACACAGTTACTACAGTTAGTCCGTCAGCTGGTGCGTGCCCGTTCTGTTCGAAACCGTCCCACTCTCCCTTCAAGTGCGAGGTGTTCCAGAAGTTGTCAGTCGTCCAACGTTTCGAGCAGGTCAAGAAGAAAAACCTCTGCATCAACTGTTTCTCCTCCTCCCACCTACTTAGAAATTGCTCTTCCAGTGCATGCAGAGTATGTAGCCAGAAGCACCACACCATGCTCCACCAACAATCGCAAGATCGTTCGTCCACCCCGACAAAACCACCCACTTCCGCTTGTAACGTTCCAATCTGTTACAGCAGTCTGCGACTTAAGCGCCACCTTCTAAAGTTAGAAGGGCCGAAGACTGTGATCTAATCCCGGCATGAGATTCCTCTACTCAAGGCAGGTTATAGTTATTCCAGATGACAAAGTTACTAATTTGAACGAACCAACTAAGCCAACTCAATCACGTCCCAAACTCAATACGCCTCCCACACAGTCGAGGAGAGCATGTGTCTCGGCTAAAATACAACCAATTCGTTCAACGTCACAAGCTATAGCGCGCGAAGAAAAAGGTGGAATTCCACTAAATTAGAAGTAATTTTCAAAACTCATTTATTCACGCAATCCAAATCAAATTACATCAACCTTTTCTTGAGTTTCACAAGATTCTGTTAATGAGTTTTCTGGCGCCTTTTAAATTGACTTGTGACGTCACGTCAAAACTAATTTTATGCTTATAATTTTAGGTAAGCTTAGTTTTCTCTAGAGAAAAGTTCTTCGTGCACAAAAAAGGAGAAATATCTGACCTTGATACGCCGGGCCGAGGTCCCACGTCGTCCTCTGGGGTCGTCAGCAAAAGGATCTACTCACCAAACGATTCTCTTCAAAGCAGTTCACGTCGAAGTCCGAATCCGACCCGCGCGTGCGATTATCTTCAGGGTAGATATGTCCCCGGAATGGTGGAGTATCGAGCCGTTTTACGTAGCTCCTATCGCACAACTAGCTTGGACGGGTACCCGATTCGGATCTGGATGGACGAGGATTCGGTTACCTGTTATCCGTGCCGACGTGTCTCGACTAACAGTCGAGCAGTTCGAAATGATCCGCACCGATGACCAACGGGCCTTGAAGTATGCTTGAAGTTCGGTGGCAGGGACTCTTGAACGGAAATGGTCCAGCACTCGCTTGTGTTACGGTTGGGCAGTTTAGCAAATCCGGGTCCTAGGTCCCAGGAGTACGGTGACAAAACACGTGGTCGATTCAACGTAACGTCCACTGGCGTCTGCTTGGCCTCACGGGCTTGGATTTTGGCCACTACTGCTTCACCGGCACGAACTGACCCACACTGGCTGCCCTCGTTGAAGGGCTTGGCCTAATCAACGAGTTATTTCATTACTTCACACGTGGTCTTCAATCACTAATCTTCACTAGTAGGTCGAATAAAAGCTTACCTTATTCAAGTCTTACACAAAGGCACAGTGTAGACTTTGATCCTTTTCACTAGAAAAAATCTAATAGAACTCAAAAAAAGAACTAGGAGATATTTCATATTAATTCACTTTTTAAATTCTAATCCAATTCGCGTTCATACTTCGAGTTTAATTTTAAAACTGCTCGACTTATCGATAAAAATATCGATAGAGTAATATTCACCACTTTTGATTTTTATGAACTTTACTAGTTGAGAACTCCACCAGAAATGATGGTCGATCGCGTCTGGATTGATTAGTTATTTCAGCTTACGACGCAATTTCCCATACGATCATGTACTGAGAGCTTACAAAGTATACGCGGATTGGAAAATGGATTATTGAGAATTTAGCTCTTTAATCAGTTCAAATTTTTCTCTACTGCGCAATTTCTGGACGGAATTTTCCATTTTCATAGGAATTCGAGCAGCAAGCTGATGCGCCTAAATGTAGACCTGCACAAGTTTTAAATGTTATAATTTTCTTCATGCCTTTTTGAATCACAGGTACCTCGGATTGTTCATAGGTGGCGCATAGCTAAATGAAAGCTTTTAAAAACTTGCAGACATATGCGTAAACACGCTAAGAAAAGTTTTATCTTTTTTTGTAACATATTTTAAGGGCATTAAAATATAAAATACAATTTCTTTTAAAAGGGAACGAAACCATCGTTACACGCTGTCAGTTCGCAATCGTTGTCGTCACCCTCGGGCAATCAAACATGCCCATCGAACCAACCCTCACACTCTCGAACTTCGCTGTCAGCGGAAGCACAATCGCCATCAGCCAACGCCTCTACGCTCGTCTCCACCACCCTCGTCGGAAGTTCCCGTACTGTTCCTGCCACTGTGTTGCTGCAGACTGCTGTCATCAAGATCTTCGACAATCACGGACACCATCATTGGGCCCGAGCGCTCTTGGACTCCGCTTCTCAACTCAGCCTGGTTACTGAAAATATCGTCCAGAAACTCCAGTTACCTCGCCTCTCCGATCGCCAAGAAATCGGAGGTGTGGGTAATTCTATCGTCGTTTCATACCACGCTGTTCTCGTTCGAATGGGTTCTCGCTGCTCGGATTTCGTCGCTGATGCTCGGTGTCACGTCCTGAAGAAGATTACCAGAGAGCTGCCGGTCAGATGCATCGACACTTCGCCATGGAACATCCCCTCGAATCTCACCTTAGCTGACCCTCAGTTCCATGAACCCGGACCCATCGATCTCCTGATAGGAATGGAGATGTACTACGACCTGCTGCTTGAAGGTTTCATCAAACTGGGACCTGAAAGGCCGATCCTGCAGAACACCGTCTTTGGTTGGGTAGCATCCGGGAAGGTCGGTTCCAATCAAGCATCCGAAGGTACTCCGAAGTTCGCTCATGTCACCAGTGTAGAATCTCTCAACGAACAGCTTTCTCGGTTTTGGGAAATCGAATCCTGCTGGACCAACAGCACTCATTCGGTGGAGGAATCCAAGTGTGAAGAGCACTTCGCCGCCACTGTCTTTCGCGACCAATCGGGTCGCTTTGTAGTCACCCTTCCCAAGCGCCCACTGGTTCTCAACCAGATAGGAAACTCGAAAGAGATTGCTGCTCGAAGATTCCTCGCTCTCGAACGTCGGCTGCTAGCCAATCCCAAGTTGATGACCTCGTACTCAGCCTTCATCGATGAATACCACCAGCTTAACCACATGCGGGAAGTGTGCGACGATGCAGCTTTGGCGAACTGTACGTCGTACTATCTACCGCACCACGGCGTTGAAAAGGCTGACAGTACCACCACGAAATTGCGGGTAGTATTCGATGCTTCCTGCCCCACAGATAGCGGAATCTCCCTGAACCAAGCGCTGATGGTTGGCCCAGTCATCCAAGACGACCTGCTGGCAATCATTTTGCGCGTTCGGATGCACCGATTTGTCATTATTGCGGACATCGAAAAAATGTTCCGCCAAATCCGTATAAACCCTGCGGACTACCCTTTGCAGCGAATCCTGTGGCGTGATTCTCCCTCGCAACCTCTACGCACCTTCGAACTCACGACAGTGACGTATGGCACCGCATCCGCCCCCTATTTGGCAACGAAGTGCCTTCAGCAGTTGTCCAAGGATGGTTCAGACGAATTTCCTCTTGCCTCGCTTATCCTAGAGAAGGACTTCTACATGGACGACATGCTGACCGGTGTTGACGACGAGGACGAAGGTAAAGAAGCCTGTGAGCAGCTTCTACAGTTGCTTAATTCCGCCGGTATGAGCTTGCGGAAATGGACCTCGAATTCGCCAGCTATTCTCTCCAAAATACCGGTAGCACTTCGCGATGAACGAACTACACTTTCGCTGGAATCTCCTTCTGCTCCGATCAAAACGCTAGGGTTGCAATGGCAGCCAATGGATGACGAATTCCGTTATTCCGTACCCAAGTGGTCTGAGGATGGACCAATATCTCGACGAATCGTTTTATCGGACACGGCGCGACTCTACGACCCTCTTGGATTGATCGGGCCGGTCGTAGTACTCGCCAAACTCTTCGTTCAAACACTCTGGCGCTCCTCCAAGAACTGGGACGACCCGCTAGGCGAATCCGAGCAACAGCATTGGTTGGAGTTTCGTAACAGTCTAGACGGATTAGCTACAATCAGCATTCCAAGATGGGCGGCGCCTGCCTCCGTTCTCGTATCGATTGAAGTGCACGGGTTCTGCGACGCCTCTGAGAAGGCATACGGAGCCTGCCTCTATTTGAGAACCGTTTCGACTGACGGATCGATCGCCGTTCGCCTGCTGGCCGCCAAATCCAAGGTGGCACCCCTCGGCGACTCGAAGAAGCAGAAGCGTATCTGTTTGCCTAGGTTGGAACTCTCGTCGGCACTTCTGCTAAGTCACCTCTATCACAAGGTCCAAAGCAGTACAGCGCTGAACGCCAAATCGATCTTTTGGACAGACTCGATGATCACCTTGCACTGGCTGCGTTCGGCACCTTCGCGGTGGAAAACTTTCATTGCGAATCGAGTGTCTGAAGTGCAGCATCTCACCACCAGCGGCATTTGGGCGCATGTTCCTCCAAACCCTCCAAACGAAATCTTCTCCATCCGATCGTCATTTCCAGCGCTCGTTCGTATCGTCGCTCTTCTTCGTCGCTTCTACCATAACAGCAAGCCTTGCAATCGCTCTAACCGGCGGACCGGGTTCCTCCAGACGTCGGAGCTAGCGGAAGCCACCGACAACCTAGTTCGACTAGCGCAACACGAAACCTTTGCCAAGGACCTCGCTGCTGTAGCCAAACACGGTCAGGTTGATTCAAACTCTGATCTACGTACTCTCGCCCCAATTCTCGTCGACGGCATCCTCCGACTTCGTGGCCGGCTCAGGAATGCGACCATCTCCGAATGCCGAAAGCATCCCATCATTCTGCCCGCTCGACATCCCCTAACAACGTCTATCGTATCGTACTACCACCTCAAGAATCTACACGCCGGACCTCAGCTACTTGCGTCATGCGTCCGGGAGAAGTTTTGGCCACTTCGCTTGCGAGATCTAACCAGAAGTGTAGTCCACTCCTGCGTAAGTTGCTTTCGCTGCCGTCCTCGCAACCTCGAGCAGCTCATGGGAGATTTGCCGCCAGAGAGAGTTACTCCGACATTGCCCTTCATCAATACCGGGGTAGACCTCTGTGGACCGTTCCAGTACCGTAAAACCAGGAAGGCACCTCCCATAAAGTGTTTCGTAGCCATCTTCGTGTGCCTTGTAACCAAGGCAGTTCATGTAGAGCTAGTCTACGACCTCTCCACTGCGGCGTTCATAGCAGCGTTGCATCGGTTTATTGCTCGAAGAGGAAAGCCGAGCCTCATAGAGTGCGACAATGCCACAAACTTCAGAGGAGCAGCGCGGGAGTTGAAGGAACTGGCCAAGCAGTTTCGCTCTCAGCAACACCAAGGTGAAGTAGTCGACCGCTGCGCAGATGAAGGCATCATCTTCAAGTTCATTCCACCACGCAGCCCAAACTTTGGCGGGTTGTGGGAGGCGGCTGTGAAGTCCTTCAAACAGCACTTTCGTCGGACCGTCGGGAACTCCGTCCTCTCTCAGGACGAATTCGTCACTCTGCTGACCCGCATCGAAGCGTGTCTAAATTCGCGGCCTTTGACGCCGCTATCGACCGATCCGAACGACTTGGAAGTGCTAACACCAGGCCACTTCCTCGTTCACCGTCCGCTTACTTGCTTCCCCGAACCCGACCTCTCTGAGGTACCCCGAACTCGACTTGATCGCTACCAAGGGAACCAAGAGCTCCTCCGGCGAATCTGGAAGAGGTGGTCAACCGATTACCTCTCTGGCCTCCATCCGCGCACTAGGTGGACTCGTGTGCGGGACAACGTCGCTGAAGGAACGATGGTTCTCCTGAAAGAAGATGACCTTCCGCCCCTGAAGTGGAAGTACGGAAGGATCTCCAACATTTTTCATGGGGACGATGGCAACATCCGGGTCGTAGACGTCCGGACAGCTGATGGAGAATATCGACGTGGAATCGCCAAGATCTGCGTGCTTCCCATACGTCAACCCACAACCGAACCAGCTGGCACAGCTGGGACCGACTCTGAAGAATCACCGATCGCAGTACACTAGTGCTGCGCAACGATCGGAGGCCTTAGGGCCTCCGTACCCTGTAAGTATTGTATTATAACGAATTTTCAAAAAAAATAATAGAATGTTTGTACTCCGGCATGTGCTGCGGCTTCGATGGCTGCTCCGATGGGTAACCATTGAGTACGTCCAACCCGATGACTGCGAGATGAACCACGAAACAACCCAATCGACCCTCGAGTGCGCCGCAACGAAAGAACTCCCGATGACGTCACACCAACCAACAAGATATCGTCCGAAGCGAACAATACCACCACCACCGATGGTCGTTGACCCAGACGACGTGCGAGGTGTTTACCAACATCGAGGTCGCTGACCTGCGGTGTTTAGAAGCAGCGGAACCAAAACAGACCGGCGAGTCTCCCGAGCTGCGACGAGAAACCCCGAAGACGATTGAGGTCAACGAGCAGCCCTCTCTCAGCATCCGCTTAAGGAAAGTCGGTTGAAAGGTCCGACCTTTCAACAGGGGCCGGCATATGTTGGAACCACCCTAGAGTTAAGTCCAATTTGTTCTCTTCAACTACTCTCATGTACTAAAATTAACGATACCAATAGCCATCCCATTTGTTCCAATGTCAAGGTCATAATAGCCAGATATTAGTCTTCCTTATCACTAGCCTTCGGCTAGTGAGAGAAATCCGATTTTGATCTACGTTCGGATAGGCCTTTTAGATTCTCTTTCTACTGAATTTCCATATAATGCTATATGCAAACCAGAATCGAATGAGTTGAAATAAACCGCAGAACAGAACACATTTCTGTAACGTATTTCGTTCGCCCGCAATAAACTTCGTTCCACAGTAGTCCGTCCCAAGTAAAACGTGTCGTGTCGGTTTGAGTGCAGTGAAAGAACGATCCCAAACACTCCGTCGGTCTCCCAAACTCCGCCGCGGTTACACACGTTTTAAAAATAATTCGACAATAGATCTATACTAAATGATTTTTTCGCGAACAATTGTGATTATTTCAATGATTTAGGAAGAAAAAAGTTGTCCTAATATCGATAACTTTTTTTGAACGATCCTGAGAACCGCTGCAAGTCCGTTTTAGTGTTGTTCTCTATATTTTGGTCAACAATTGTGTTATTTTAGATAAAACTAGAATATTTTTTTGTACGAGGAGCTCCAATGGTATCATCGTTATGTGTGCCGTTCAAAAAATATCCTATAAATTTGAAAAAGAGGTTTCTAGAAGACGAAAATGCGAACAACTTGAGTATAAATATATGGAGCAGTTGCATACTATCTGCATTTTCTCAGCTGTCAAGAACGCTATGAAGCTGATTTTTTCAGTGTAGTTGGGGGATTCCATAGGCTTGTTACCTACAAATAACTACATCGCTGGAATGGAAGATACCGGAGAAATAACTGGAAGAAGTCGGAAATTCTAATTTGAGCAATGGTATTCTACTAGGGCTGCTCAAACATTTATGAGAAAATTTAAAACTAAAACATCCTAAGTCTATCCACCTCAATTTGCTGTTTTAGACTCCCATAAGCTACAGCACAAATTAGAGCTGAATTGATAAGGTCTTAGGTATCGCTCGACTAGTCTGAAGTTTATATGGTAAAACTGGTACAAATATGTGCAGGAATAGCATAGTTTTAGTTTTCTGCCACTAGATGGCACTGGAAGCGTTCAATAACCCTTATTTTTAGTATTATTATAGGGAATTCTATGCGGAACATCTTTGTTGAAGACCGCTAAGTGATCCGACGCTTGCTAAAAAAAAATGTACCCTAGACTTAGTGTATCGAAAAAACAACCAGTTTTTATTGATGCTATTCGATAATGTGTAAAAATCACCACGTCAAAATTATTTAAATTATAATTTTTGAAGCATATTTGTATCATTACGTCTCGTGTATCATTATCGGGCTTTTACACATTACATTTTATTGATTTCGTCTTAGGCTGATACAAATTTATTTTTGACTTTTTGTCCCCCCCCCCCTTCAAAATTTTTGGCTGGATTTCGCATTTTGAGGGGGCAGATGAAAAATATTTATCAAAATATCGGGTCTTGCTGAAAATTCTTTAAAAAATCCGGTGAGTTTTTAATATTTTTCAGAATAAATGCTTTATTATTTTTATCCCCCCCCCTCCTCAACCTGCCAAAGAGTGGTGGGACAAAAAGTGAAATAAATATTTGTAACGGCCTTATTTACACAACAAATAGTAGAACCCGAAATGTTATTGGGCGCGCTAGTGTAAAACATAGGATCTGAAAATATTGTCTCATACCACCACGTTTTTGATTATTAATGGTTTTATATTTTTCACAGTTCACTAGAAATATGGTGCATTTGATGATGTGGGATTTATATTTTTATTGCAACCCTTTGATGAAATATTCCTGTTTGAAGGTTAGTGCAAAATTACCGCACGCACCCTGTACATGTTAAATGTTAAGCACCACCGGGAAATCTGTACGTTATAACTTTTTTCACAAGTGTCGGTCTTCGGTAAAGTTTTTCGCCATATCCAAGGCTTTAACGTCATTGGTTAGATCGTTTTAGACGAAAAATTTCAATTTATGAGAAAAATGCAAAAAAGCACTTTTTCCCATACTAAATTCAATACAAATTTCAATCGCAATGCGGAATACAGGGAAGCAATCAATCGCTTCCAAATTTTGCACGGTTGCTTTGGACGCCAATATGAATCGAAAAAGCTTTGTTCCGAAAAATCGACTTTGTTGACCCAGTCTAATATTTGCACAGAAAACAACAGAAAAAACCGGTAGTTCCGGGAGGTAATATCTATGAACGGATTATGAGATAAACTGTCAAAAAAAAAACACTCCAGAAAACCACCTGGAAAAATTCCTAAAGCTTTGGATAGGATTCAAATCGCCTTCGTTTTAAGCGCTAATTCCCGTCATATCAGATATAAATTAATGATATTCCAACTTACCTTTGCCAATGACCTATGTATTAGATGGAAGCAAAAGGATGTGGACTATCAAAAACCAACCCCTGTAGCACTGGATATCAAATGATTATGCAATTTCCAATTTCACTCCACTTATGACTTCACATTTTTTTTTCTTGTTTTACGCATGACGAAGACAGGCGCCCCAAAGCAACAGCTAGCTGAATTATTCTTCATCATCGTTCAATTTCACTTTGCCATATTCCCTTATTGAACTGACCTTCAATTAACACTCCACGAATGCTCTGCGGCACTTCAAAGTTTGATTTCACTGCTGCAGAATGCAACAAAAGCAGCTCAAATATCGAAATAAATTGTTTTTTTTCGTAGGTGTTATGGCCTGTTTACATATGTGCTAATTCTACGCGACAGTTCATTTTCGAGCAGTTTTGGCGTCAATTTAGCGCAATGTAAACACTTTTTAGCAGACAATAAAATTAGCATGACAAAATCAGAAGCTTCTGAATTCGGTGCTAAAACTAGTGGACAATAATGAGGATATTAGATTGTCCGACACAATTAGCATCATGTAAACGGTCTGCTAGACGAATTGTCAGCTAATTATGCCATCACGCCAATTTTATTGGCAGATAGGAAAGTGTTTACATGACGATAGTTTGGTACCAACACAGTCGGACAATTTATTGTACCAGATTTAGCAGCTAATTTTTTGGCGGCAATGTAAATGATACTAGCGTGGAATAAATTGTCCGACAGAATATTGTCACGCATTATTATCACATGTGTAAACGGGCCATTAACAACTATTTGTCTTCGTCCCAGGGAAGCTGCGGGTAAATGTGTGCGTGGTTTATCTACATACGGAACATCGTATTTCACAACCACAGAGAAAGATTTCTTCGTTGTACTGTGATGGCATTTTATGATCTGATAGGCAAAATTATTATCAACTCATCAAACAGCCATTCCATAGAAAAACGATATAGTGCATCTCCGATTGTCGTGAAACTTGGTGGGCTTGTAGTTCTTCGGAAATAATTAGACCTGTATATTTTAATTTCGTCATTAGGGTGACCAATTTTCATATAAGGTGGTCCAAAAAATCAAGGTTTTTCAAAACTAAAAATTTTCAAAAAATCGTAACTTTTGAACCATTTGACCGATTTTAAACTTCTTTTTTTTGTTTGAAAGCTTACATACATACATTTATTTGTTCAACATCATTAAGACAAGACATAATCAACAATAGTACGCCACAATACTCGGTTTGTGGCTGCCGCTTTCCATCCTCGGTCGCGCCCAAAGCTCGCCAAGTCACGCTCCACCTGGTCCGCCCATCGTGCTCTCTGCGCTCCACGCCTTCTTGTGCCAACCGGATCCGTTGCAAACACCAGCTTTGCAGGGTTGTTGTCCGGCATTCTTGCAACATGCCCTGCCCAACGTATCCTTCCGGCTTTGGCCACCTTCTGGATGCTGGGTTCACCGTAAAGTGCAGCGAGCTCGTGGTTCATCCTTCTCCGCCACACACCGTTCTCCTGCACACCGCCGAAGATCGTTCTTAGCACGCGTCGCTCGAAAACTCCGAGTGCTTGTAGGTCCTCCTCGAGCATGGTCCATGTCTCGTGCCCGTAGAGGATCACCGGTCTTATTAGCGTTTTGTACATGGTGCATTTGGTGCGTGGGTGAATCTTTTTCGACCGCAGTTTCTTCTGGAGCCCGTAGTAGGCCCGACTTCCGGTGATGATGCGCCTCCGAATTTCTCGCCTCACGTTGTTGTCAGCCGTCAGTAAGGATCCGAGGTAGACGAATTCCTCCATCACCTCGAAAGTATCCCCGTCTATCGTAACATTACTACCCAGACGGATCCGGTCGTTTTCGGTTCCGCATACCAGCATGTACTTTGTTTTTGAGGCATTCACCACCAGTCCGACCTTTGCTGATTCGCGTTTCAGGCGGGTGTACAGTTCTGCCACCGTTCCAAATGTTCTAGCGATAATGTCCATGTCGTCCGCAAAGCACACAAATTGACCGGATTTTGTGAAAATCGTTCCCCGGCTGTTGAGCCCGGCTCGTCGCATCACACCTTCCAGCGCGATGTTGAAGAGTAGACATGAGAGTCCGTCACCTTGTCGCAGTCCCCGGCGAGATACGAATGAACTGGATAGTTCACCCGATACCCTTACGCAGTTTTGCACACCGTCCATCGTTGCTTTAATCAGTCTAGTCAGCTTCCCAGGAAAGCCGTTTTCGTCCATGATTCTCCATAGCTCTGCGCGGTCGATACTATCGTATGCCGCTTTGAAGTCGATGAACAGGTGGTGCGTTGGGACCTGGTATTCACGGCATTTCTGGAGGATTTGCCGCACGGTAAAGATCTGGTCCGTTGTCGACCGGCCGTCGATGAAGCCGGCTTGATAACTTCCCACGAACTCATTTGTTTTAGGTGACAGACGACGGAAGATGATCTGGGATAGCACTTTGTAGGCAGCATTCAAAATAGTGATCGCCCTGAAGTTCTCACATTCCAAATGGTCGCCTTTCTTGTGAATGTGGCAGATTACCCCTTCCTTCCACTCCTCCGGTAGCTGTTCGGTTTCCCAGATCCTGACTATCAGTCGATGCAGACAGGTGGCCAACTTTTCTGGGCCCATCTTGATGAGTTCAGCTGCGATACCATCCTTACCAGCTGCTTTGTTGGTTTTGAGCTGGTGAATGGCATCCTTAACTTCCCTCAACGTGGGAGTTGATTCATTTCCGTCCTCCGCTGCACTGGCGTCGTCGTTTCTTCCGTTGCCGTGGGTTCCCGTGCCTACGTTCTCCACGCCGTTCAGGTGCTGATCGAAGTGCTGCTTCCACCTTTCGATCACCTCACGTCCGTCCGTCAAGAGGCCTCCGTCTTCATCCCTGCATATTTCGGCTCGCGGCACGAAGCCGTTGCGGGATGCGTTGAGCTTCTGATAGAACTTCCGTGTTTCTTGGGAACGGCACAGCAGTTCCATTTCTTCACACTCCGCTTCTTCCAGGCGGCGCTTTTTCTCCCGAAAGAGGCGGGTCTGCTGTTTCCGCTTCTGTTTGTAACGTTCCACGTTCTGTCGAGTCCCTTGCTGCAGCATTACCGCCCTCGCTGCGTTCTTCTCCTCCAAAACCGCTCTGCACTCTTCGTCGAATCATTCGTTCCGTCGATTCCGTTCCACGTACCCGATGGTGCTCTCGGCTGCGTCGTTGATGGCTGCTTTCACTGTACTCCAGCAGTCCTCTAGAGGGGCCTCATCGAGCTCGCCCTCGTCTGGCAACGCGGCTTCGAGGTTCTGCGCGTATGCTGAGGCGACATCCGGTTGCTTCAGTCGCTCTAGGTTGTACCGTGGCGGTCGCCGGTACCGTACATTGTTGATGACGGAGAGTTTTGGGCGCAGTTTGACCATCACCAGATAGTGGTCGGAGTCGATGTTGGCGCCACGATAGGTCCTGATATCGATAATGTCGGAGAAGTGCCGTCCGTCAATCAGAACGTGGTCGATTTGAGATTCCGTCTGCTTTGGTGATCTCCAGGTGTAACGATAAGGGAGGCTGTGTTGGAAAAAGGTGCTACGTATTGCCATATTTTTGGAGGCGGCGAAATCAATAAGTCGTAGGCCGTTTTCGTTCGTCTGCTGGTGGGCGCTGAACTTACCAATCGTCGGTCTGAATCTCCCTCCTGGCCTACCTGAGCGTTCAAATCTCCTATGATGATCTTGACGTCGTGGCTTGGGCAGCGATCGTACTCGCGTTCGAGCTGCGCGTAAATTGCGTCCTTGTCATCATCAGTACTTCCGGAGTGTGGGCTGTGCATGTTTATTATGCTGAAGTTGAAGAATCGGCCGTTGATCCTCAACCTGCACATTCTTTCGTCGGTCGGCCACCAACCGATCACGCGCCTCTGCATATCACCCATCACTATGAAAGCTGTTCCCAGCTCGCGTGTGTTGCCGCAGCTCTGGTAGATGGTATGATTACCTCTAAACGTTCGCACCATGGATCCTGTCCAACACACCTCCTGCAGCGCTACGATGCCGAACCCGCGGTCCTTCAGTAGATCGGCGAGTATGCGGGTGCTCCCAATGAAGTTGAGGGATTCCACGTACCGAGTTTCCAATCGCAAGTCCTTTTTGTACGCTGGGGTCGTTGCCGTTGGTCTCGGTTCGTATTATTCTGTTGCTGATTTTCCGTTACAATGGTTTTTTTTACGGCTGGCTCGTAGGGCCTGACACCAACCCCCTATTTTCCGGAGGACCATAGTGCACAGTTGAGCTTAGAGTCCTTCCCTGGCACTCGGACGTAGATCAGCCGCCCCTAACATGGGGATCAGACGCTGTTGTGAGCCGCTCCTCCTGGAGAACAGACGCTCAGGTTTGCCGAAGCAAACCCCCCCTTCCCTGTCAGCCTACGACCAAAGTTCCCAACCCCCCGGGGTTGGTTACCCGATCTTCCCTAAGGTTGCTCATAGTTTCCGGCCGGTACCGCGTGGAGGTAGGGATAGGAGTTGCTGGGCAGAGGCTAGTGGATCACAATGGGATCTGAATTGCGCAGCATACCCAGCCTTTACCGTGCTACTAAATTCATATACACTATTTTTGGGATTGCGTTGTGAAAACGTCAGCTTTTAACTAAACAAAAGGAGGATAAAACCTACTTTTTTTTCACTTAAACAAAAGTGCCGAAAAGTATCACTTTTCGACACTTGTGCTGAAAAATAGCACATTTTTCATGCATTTTAGTGTGTGTAAAAATGGGATTAATTTTAGGTTAAATATTGTTGATCAGCCATGATAGCTCGTTCTGCAGAAGTATGTTACTTAATAAGATCCCACTCAAATAGCATTTTTCGCAAAAGCAAATAGTTTGTATGCACATCGTTGCAAAACTCATTTTTTTCAGCGTCGTGAAAAAAAAACATCATTTTGCAACTTGTTTTATGAATAAATATTAGAATTCTGTATTTCAAAAAATTTAAACAAAGTTGTTTAGGTACGAGAACATGCCATGAGTTCAGTCGTTCTCTTTAGCATCTGACGAGCTCAGCAACACGCTGAGTCCACAACTGGACTGAGATTCCAATCATTAGCAATAAAACACGACTTGTCGAAAGGAGGGACCGCGTTTCATTGGTAGCAATAAACCTCAACTCAATTGCTACCATTGACTTCAACTTTCGATTATTTGTTTTCCGAAAACTGCTCCTTGCTTCTTTTTTTGAAATTCAACGTGATTTTTCTCAAGAACGTTGGTTCAGTTCCTAAAGCAAATTTCCCTGCATTTCGATCCCAGCTTCTTCGAAGAAAATGGTGATATTCGCATCCAATGCATTACAAGCCAAAGAAAATCAAACAATCCTGTCATCACGCTACTATCCACTACCAAATGTTCGAACCGTGGGAAAAAATAAAGCGATTCTGCACTTTTCCCTAGCCCCATTCGAAACAGTAAAATTTTATGCTCCACCCGACGTCAACGACGACAACGGTGGAAACTAGTCGCGCAAGCAAAATGCTTTTCTTATGATGTTTTTCTCCTTGTTCCGCCCAATAACAATAGGTACCTCTCTACAAGGCGAAAGCCCACCTCGGGTGGTCGCACATGTGTGTAAAGGATTGTTAGTCTAATAGTCGATTGGTTGTGTGAATTGGAGACCCTTTTTTCCTTCAAAAGGATGTTGGTCCTCACCGTCGTCGTCGTCGGGGCTGCCTGCATTTATTGGGAGAACAGCTCGTGCCCCGACGATAGTCCAACCGAGCTGCAAGCTTACACACATGTCGATATGGGAAGATAAAAGCCAAAAGCAAAATTGATGCGCTTCGTAAAGCATGAAAAAGGCGATTGAGGGCGACCGACGGCAGAGGTTATTCAGGCCACCGCCAACGAAAGGGTGTGGATTTTTTGTGACCAAAAACGACGACGAGGATGACGAATAGAATCGAACCCACAGTTTCTTTGTTGAACGCCCTCCACCACCACCACCACTCGATACTCCGAGCGATTCGAAGATAACTTGTTTGTATAACAATAATAATCGTTCTCATCGTCTTCGTAGTTCCTCGTAATGGAATAAGTGCTGTGGCTTTTTATGGAACAATTTTGCGCGCGCCAAGATGCAGGTTCTATTCTTTTTGCGATGCTTTCGCCATCATTATTGCAGTTTGACGATGGTTTTATCTGCGGGCGCGCGAGCGCGTCAAAGAAAGTGATTATGATGGGACGCAAAAACTTTTCGATCAACCTCGGGCAATTGTTTTCTATTGTTGAGTAAACAACACTTGGTTTCGGATTATATCCAACTTTATTGGCTTTGTCTTTATTGGGATACAATTTTGTGAGGTTGAGGGTTTAGATAACTTGAAATTCATAGTTTGCTCACTCTACTGAACAAAGAGCATATACAGGGGATAGACAAAATGATCGGGACAGGCAAAATTTTCACTTTTCAAAAAATGTTGAAATAGCTGTAACTTTTTGAAAAGTGCATCGAAAAAACTGAAATTTTTACTGTAAGTTGATCAATTAGTTGTGTATCGCTGTTCCAATTTTGGAAAAGATCAGGCTATTCTGTACGAAGCTATAAAGATTCTAGGAAAAGGTATAATTATCCGATAGCCAACTTTGAGCTGTTAAATCTCCGGATGCAATAAACCGAATGCAATGAAATTTTGACCATTTGTGACTTACATAATGAGCTTTAAAAAACGTTTGACTTAACTTGAAGTTATTAACAAGAGACAAAGTTATAGCGATTTCATTTATTTTAAGATTTTTCAGAAAATTGGTCTATTTTTAATATGCATCCCATTACTTTTTCAATTCATTACCGGTTATGTTGTTACTTTCCATCAAAACATATTTTTATACATGTCAATTAAAGGGAATTTAAATAAACTGTAATTAGAATCTTGAATTTTGAAACGATGTTGAAGTTTTGGAAAATTTGGTGTTTTATTAGAAAAATAGTCAAATCGTTATAATTTTCTTCCGTGTGAACAATTTTAGGTTATGTCAAAAGTTTTTCAAAGCTTATCATACAAGTCATAAACGCTCAAAATTTCATTGCATTTGATTCATTAAATCCGGAGATATAACAGTTCAAAGTTAGCTATCAAATAATATTGACTTTTTCTAGAATCTTTATAGCTCCGTACAGAATAGCCCGATCTTTTCCAAAATTGGACCATCAATACACAACTAATTGATCAACTTACAGTAAAAATTTCAGATTTTTCGATTCACTTTTCAAAAAGTTACAACTCTTTGAACATTTTTTGAAAAGTGAAAATTTTGCCTGTTCCAATCATTTTGTCTATCCCCTGTAGATCAGTAGCGGAAAATGTAGAAGGAAATATTGTTAAATACTCATAGATACGTAAGTATTTCAATCTTAGCTGTAAAGACGTCTTCAGTGTATCGTACTTAACTCGAGAGTCGACCCATGTCTTCAGCAAAGCACACAAATTGGCCGGATTTGTGAAAATCGTACTTCGCTCGTTGGGCCCTGCTCGTCGCATTTACAACTTCCAGAACGATGTTGAAGAGTATGTAGGCATAAGAGTCTGTCACCTTGTCGCTGCCTCCGGCGGAGTGATCTATTTGAGCTGAATAGTTCAACCGAAACACACCTTCGATCGTTGAATTGATCAGTATGGCCAGCTTCTTAGGTGGAAGCCGTTTCCATCCATGATTTTCCATAGTTCTGCGCGGTCAATACTGTCGTATGCGCCTTAAATTCTATGAATAGGTAAGTGCGTTGAGGTTTGGTATTCACGGCATTTCTGTCTGGAGGATTTGCCGTAAGGCGTGTGGTCCGTTGTCGATCAGCCGTTGATGAAATCGGCTTGGTTACTTCCCGCGAACTCATTTACTTGAGAATTTTAGATGAAATACGACGAGAGATGATCTGGGATAGCACTTTGCAGGCGACATTCAAAATGGTGATCGCTCGAAAGTTTTTCTACTCCTTCGGTAGCAGTCGCTTTCTCAAATTTAGACTACCAACCCATGGTGCAGACAGTGCCAGCTTTTCCGGGTCCATCTTGATGAGTGAGTTCTTCGCTGATACCATCCTTACCAGCTGCTGTTGATTTTCAGCATGTGGATGGCATCCTTAACTTTCCTCAGCGTGTGGGTTGGTTCGTTCACGCCCTCTTCTGCACCAACATAGCCATTTCCTCCGCTGTCTTGATCCCCTGTGCCTACATTCTCTTTGCCATTCAGGTGTTCCTCGAAGTGCTGCTTCCACTTTTGGATCACCTTACGTTTGTCCGTCAGTACGCTCCCGTCCTTATCCTTGCAGATTTTAGCTTGCGACACGAAGCCTTTGCGGGATGCGTTGAGTTTATGGTAGAACTTACGTGTATTTTGGGAACGGCACACCAGCTCCGTTTCCTCGCACTCCGCATCTTCGAGGCGGCAGAGACGGGCCTGCTGCTTCCGCTTACTGCCTGTATCGCTTCACATTCTGTCGGGTTCCACGCTGCAGCATTACCACTCGCGCTGCGTCCTTCTCCTCCAAAACCGCTCTGCAATCCTCGTCGAACCATTCGTTTCGTCGGCTCCGTTCTACGTACCCGATAGTTCTCCGGTTGCTTCAATCGCTCTAGATCACACTGTGACAGGCGCTGGTTTTGTACATTGTTAGAAACTCCTCTAGGGATATATGCAATGGTTCCTCCAATAATTTATCCCATGATTACGCTGTGAATTCACCCAGGAATTTATCTGGGGACTTTCCTAGGGATATAAAATATTTTTTAAAACTTCCTCTTAGGATTCATCACAGAGAACAGACATCAAGGCTAGAACAAATTTCATTCGGAAAGTTGTGTAAGGATTTGAATCTTTACTTGAGTAAGGTTGCAAACCAATACACAATGACAACACTAACGCCACCAAACACCATATTGCCACAGTCAGTGGTGAATTGAAACATTTCAAGTGGTGAATTAAATTAGTATGGGAAATTAACCGATTGCAGCGCTACGCTATTGCCACTTGTGTTGCCGATTTCAAATGGCCGTTAAATTCCTTACACAGTTTCGGAACTGGACTTGGATGTCTGTTCTCTGTGGATTCATTTAGCAATTCTTCAAGAAATTCTACCGGGGATCCATCCAAAGAGTTCTCCAAAGATCTTTCCACGGATTTCTTAATAATTCTATGGATGACTTCGATTATTTCTCCAGAAATTACTCAAACAATTTATCCAGGAATTCTTCAAGAGAATTATCCAGGATTTTCCATAGGAATATCTCTTGGTAATGCTTAAGAAACATATCTTGCAATTTATTCTAGAATTCGTCAGGTCCTTCTGGAATTTCTTGGTGGGGATTCTTCAGGAACTCATGCTTGAATTTTTCAAGGCATTTCTGCTGAGATTTTTTCCAGGAGTTGCTCCAGATAACGGGTGGTCACTAAATAACGGGAATGCTTTGAATGTGCTCTTAAAAATATATGATCTTTAAAAATGGCAATCTGAATTTAACTATCATAAAGGTTTAACAATGTACGTCCATGGAAAATATAAAATTTAAGAAAGTTGAACGTAGTAATTTGTACAGTATTTTTTTGCAGTGATGTTGGAGCAACTGCTTTGTACGACTTTTCAGAGTTTACTTTCACGCATTTTCTGCGTCTGTGAAATCGTTGGTCAAAATAAATGGTTTCTCAGCTACCTTTAGCATCTACACACTCAAACAGTAATAAGAAAAAATGGGGATACTGACTTGTTTTTTTTTTTTTTTTGCTTTGGTTGTAGCCTTTTCCCGTAAATGACATTTATAGAAATTTCCAAAAAATGTTATTTTTCTGTATCACCAAAACGTGTCGATGTAATTTGTGCACTGCGGTTCATTGTTGAACTTTTTTTGTGCTATTTTTTTTATAACGAACCATTTACATGTTGTTCAATGTGTAAATGTGATTTGATGTAAATATTTGTTATTTAACAAGGCATTCTAATGATTTATCCAGCCCATGTCACAAAAGAAGATTTTATTATGTGAAATGATATCATGCTTATTGGTTTTGCTAGTTTTCCTCTATTTCCTTCAGGATCTGTTTCTTGGGATGCCGAAATGTGGAATTCATTCAAAACCGGGCGGGTTCTAGTTTTATAATGGTTTACTATTAACTTTTTTACGGTTGTTTTGAACAATCAGTAGAGCCGTCCAAGGCGTTTTGGTAGTGCTTCCTGTTTCAATGTCGTTTTCTGCAGAACAGAATAAGTTGACACAAAATAAAAAATACGCTGACTTTGTGGATAGATAGACGATGGTTTTGTCTAAAAAATGTTTACTCTATGGACGCTTCTATTGTTTTTAATCAGCTGCTAAAAGCATTCCCGTTATTTAGTGGCCACCCGTTATTCCTCCAGGACATTTTTCCACCATGGATTTCTCCAAGATTTCATCAGGAATCGTAGCACGGATTTCTTTGGATATTTCAACAGAAATTGCAAGGAATTACTCCAGGAATTTTACCAGGACCTCCTCATAGACCAGGATGCCCTTAGACCTTTTTTGGGAGATTGCAATAGGTATTCCCTCAGAAATTACTTCCTTACGGAATATTTGTGAGGGTTTGTTCTGTACACAATTCCTCGGGTATTTTCTCCGGGAATTCTTTCAGAGATTTCTCTTTAAATTTTATCTGTAATTTCACCAAAGATTTCCCCTCTTGGGATTTTTCTAGAATGTTTTCAGCTTAGAAAACTTTGGAAATGAAAGCGAAAAGGCGGTGGAAACACATCCAGTGGTGCTAGCCAGTTCCGCTTCCGCTGTTGTCTATTGTGATTCTCTGGCGATAGTTTTTATAGATCAATTAGCTATGACAACATTTTTGGTGGATGCATGCAAACTGCTCATTCACTAGACTTTTCCTCAAAGCTTTCTATCAAACTTCTTTCAACATTTCTTATGTCTTTCTTACCGAGAATTGTAATGTTTTCTTGATATTTTTGGTAGATGTCTTACACTATCTTGGCGTGTACTCAGCTGATTGAATTCCAAAAATAAAATAAAAAAGTCATCGTAATGCTTCGACATATTACTGACAAGATGTGTGACAAATTATTTCCAGTGCTGTCATGGTAAAATTAGAGCTTGTTAGTCAAGGTTTCCCGATTTCAGCGCCCCTTTACAGGTACATTCCCATGTATGAATTTCTGGAGAAATCTCTGAAGGAATCAATTGAGCAATTCCTGAAGGAACTTCTGGAACTACTTCTGAAGAAATCCCTGCTGAAATTCTTAGAATATTGAAGAAGTCTCTGAAGATATTTCCTAAAGTATCGCTGAAGAAATTTCAGAAGGAATTTAAAAAAATCACAATAATATTCTAAATGAATTTCAGATATAATTTCTGAAAAAAAAAACCTGAATAATTTAAGAATATATAGATGGATTTTCTGAAGAAATTCCGGAAAGAATACCTGTCGAAACACCTGGACACCCTCAAAACCTCTTGAGATATTTTTGAAAAAAAAAAATCCTGGAGGAACCCCCTAATAAAAACCCTAAACAATTCGTTTAACCCTCGAGCAGTCGCGTCTTTGACTACCTGCAGCGACGCCCCACTCACTCTGTGTACCACATGCGAGCATTTTTCATGGTGCGTGTACCCAGTACACGACGCGACCGCTCCCGGGTTAATGAAGCCCTGGAGGAATCCATAGAGAAATTCTTAAGGTGCCATTAGACTGTTTGTCATTATGCCAAATGAAGCTCGAAATTTATCCAAAGTTGCTATGATTCTTGTTGTGTTGGTCATTGGTTAGGTTTGTTTGGCCAAATATTTGTCATGTCTAAAGGAACCTTCAGAGGTTTGCTAGTAGGAGGAAATCCTGGGTGAATTTCTGAGAAAATACATAGAGGAATTTCTGCACGAGCGTCTTCCAGCCTTTCCCTAAAAATGCTTATAAAAATCTCTGAAAGAATCTATAGAAAAAAAAAAATCTGAAGGAACCCTTTGAGGATTTCCTAAAGGGGCGATTAGACTGTTTGTCATTATGACAAATATTTGCCATTGAAGTCCGACATTCATCTGAGGTTGCCATGATTTACGTTGTGTTGGTCATTTGTTGGGCTTGTTTGGCCAAATATTTGTCATGTCTAATGGGACCTTAAGATTACCTCAAGAAATCCTTGGAGCCAATTCTGGAAGATAAATTTCTTGGAATGTGAAGAAATCTTAGGATTTTTCTTCATAATCTCGTGTACAATTTCTACACGATTTTTTGGAGAAATTTTTTTAGAAGGCTTCTGAGAAAATTTTGAAGGAGTTCTGAGTTTCTGATTCTTAATGTATTCGTGAATTATTTTCTAAAAAAAAACCCCTGGAGTATTTTTGAGAAAGTTCATACTTTGAAAATTTTCTGGAGATATCTCTATGAAAAAAAAAAATCAGAAGAAAGTCGTAGATGAACAATCTACGAGATTGTTGATGCATGATTTTTGAAAGGAATTCTTGAAGTGTTTTTTAAAGGAATTCTTGTAACATTTTTGGAAGCTATTTATGCAATACTTTTTTAAATCCCTAAACAAATCTGAAGGACATTCTAAAGCCTAAAGGAATTCCTATAAGATTTTGAATTTCTGACTGAATTTCTTTAGAGTATCCAGAATGATTTTTCAAAGTAAATCTACGAGGAGTTTCCAAACGAGCCCCTAAAAAATTCTTTGAGAATCCCTGGGAGATTATTTTTCAGAAACTCGTGAAAGATTTCTTAAATGAATCCTACGATAGATTTCAACAAGGTTCTTTATAAGAAACATCGAAAAATCTGTTAAAGTTTAATTCAAAGTTATCCTTGAAATTTTTTTTAAAGAAATCTGTGGACGAAAATCTGGAGATATTTCTGAGGAAGTGTTAGTCGAATTTCTATTAAAAGCCATGGGATTTTTTTGAAAAGAAAAAATGAAGGAACTCCTAGAGCAGTTTCTATAGAAATCCCTGCAGAAAAGTCGCGAATGGATCTCACATTTTCAAGAGTCCCTAGAGGAATCATAGAATCATTTTCTGACACAAATTCAGATAAAAAAACCCTGGATCAATTCCTAAAGCAAACCCCGGTGAAAGTTTTTAAATAAATCCTTGGAATATCGTTTGTGAATGCTTAGAATGCAAAAAAGAATTTCCAAAATAGAATTTTCGGAAGGAATTTCGAAAAAAAATCTAGAAAAGTCCCGTAAAAAGTAGGGTAAATCCTTACACAATTCTTTGTGAAACTTCTGGAGGAATCTCCAACGAAATTTCTGGAGAAATTGGAAGATTTTCCAAAGTTATCCAAGTACAAATTTTTGAAGGAACATTTTCTGAAGAACTCTGGCATAGTTTCTGAAGGCGTCGCTGAATGTTTTATGAAAGGATCTCTGGAGAAATTTCTGGATAAATGTTTAAAGAAATTTCACTGAGACTTTTTCGACTGGATAATTGCTTCATTGCATCGGCTTATAGTTTTATGAATTGCGTTGGTCAATTGATTATCATCGCCGACGTTTCGGTCCGGCTATTAGACCTTCCTCGGGGCTGGGTACCCAAATCAACAAGTTAAAAGTAATAATAAAAAATGAAAATTGTCGGATTTGAAAGAGTGAACCGACCCCAGATGTAGATTTAGGTCAAATTCTCATTATTTGACACACAAAACCTTTAAATTTGATATTGAATGTGTATCATTGCGGAAGCAACGATAAGTTAGGAAGAGTCACATAATTGTAAATATCGGTAGAGTTTTCACCGGTATAGTTTGCTTCCGTTTATACCACGCTTTGCGCTAAATTGTTTTGTTTTAACCATAAGAAGCATAACTACCGGGGTAGAAGAATGCGATATCGAAAACAGAAGAATGAAAGTTCTAGGTAACCTAGATATCGCGCGCGCTCAGAGAGATTGTTATCCAATAAGATTCTCTCACTATAAAGTTGTATTAAAATAATAAAAAAAAAAAAGAGAGAGTAAGGGTGAGAGAAATTATCCAATAAGATTCTCTCGCTATAAAGTTGTACCTAGCTTAAGTGGGGAGAATGGGATTTAGCTTTTAAGTATATATATATAAGTTGGGTTTTTCAATAAAGGGGGTTGAGTTTTCAGTAGTGTATGATTCGTTACTATTGATGACAATACCATAGATAATAAGGTACAAGAGTCACTCCGTCTAGTACCCGTCTAGGCCATCCGGTTAAGTGGTTTTTGGGGATTCCCTCAATTTCGTCACCTCGGTAGGAATCACTTATTGATTAGCACTTTCAGGCGCATTTTCGGTCATCGGGTTAATTATAGAACAACGGTTTTAATTATAACCGACGTTTCTTAAACGCTCGAAACGTAACTCACTACTCACTAATGTGAGTAAACAAATCACATGACTACTCAAACTTTGTATGTAAATTGTAGTTTGCCCTGAAGATGAGTGTATAAACGCTCGAAACGTCGGTTAGAATTAAAATCGTTGTTTTATAAGTGCCCCAAAAACCAAAAACGCGCCTGCAAATGCTACTGTGCAAACAATTTTCAATTTTTATTAAAACTTTTAACTTGTTGGTTTGTGTATCAAGCCCTGAGGAAGGTCCAATAGCCAGACCAAAACGTTGGCGATGATAATCAATTAATCAACGCAATTCATAAGACTGTAAGACGAAAAATCAACGAAATGTCTGAAGAAATTTCTGAGGGAATCTCTGAACGATTTTTAAAAGAATCCCTGGATGAATTTTTACTCAAATTCTTCGATATTTTTTTTTTGAAAAAAATGAAGGATTTTAGAATAAATCATGCAAGATGCTTAGAAAGAATTCTCTGACGGACAACTCTCGAAACATTCGATAGACTAGTGGAGAGTTTTTCGTTTGACGAAAAGTTTCCATCGACTGGAACAGAAAACGAACCCACACTCCGAGGCTTACGAAACACCTAGATGACTGATGTCTCTTACTGCACGGTCATTAAGTCCGCTATTTGCAGAACGAGTTTCTAAACAAATCCCTGAAGAAAATTTCTGAATGAATCCATGAGAGAGTTATTGAAAGAAACCGTAAAGGAATTTTTGGCCGAATATTCGGACAAATTTCCGAAATATTTTTTTTTTTTTGAAAGAATTTTTAGAGAAATTTCTAAAAAAATTTTTGGTAATTGAATTGATTTCTGAATAAATATTCAGAGGAATTTCTGAAGTAATCCCCGAATTTCTCAAACAATTTCTGAAATTTTTATGGAGGAATTGGTGATGTAATTCATGCCAGATTTCGTAAAAGAATTCTTTGTGACTATTCTGGAGGTACACATGGAAGATTTTTCGAAATAATCTTTAACATCATTAATTGGTTTTGGAAGTTTACTTCGGAGACCGTTGTAAAATTCTGGGTTTACTTGCTTTTATTGCAAACCATAGAATTGCAGCAAAAGGCGACCGAGCAGATGGCGGCACAAACCTATACTATCCTTAAGGCATTTCTACTAAAACATGTTTTCTTTATTTCTGTATCAAGTTCGCTTAAAAATTGTATCAGAAATGTTGTAAGGCCTCCATGCTGCTCTACTACAAAAACCACTTTAGTTATCCAACCCTCTCCCCACCTTCTCCACCCTCCTTCGAAAAAGAATTCAAGGACGAACAAGTTAGCTCAACTGCGCTCAAGATAATTACCTCAGTCATCAACATGATGAGGACATGCTTTATTATTCATCATCATCTAATTCATGATTACGAGCAGATCCTTCAACATGTGGAGCCTAACAATGGTAGAAAATTTAACGACAAATTCTATCGCCGATAAACTTCCCGTCCGGTTGTCATCAACCTCACATTGTGATTTCACTCATTACTCGAAACGTTCTAGTTTGTTATGCTACACCGACGACGAAAACAAATTACCGATAAAATACGCCAACTATTGCAACGTGCTCCGAATTCTGAAAACCTCTTCAAATCACGATGCGAATACTTTCACCCAAACTTCCGTGAAGTGTAACTGGATACGAGCCTTCATATCGAAGAAGCGTCCAGGATCTTCTCCAATGGGAACCCTTCCGGTGTGGTGTGTTGATGTTCAAAACAAAATGCAAATCAATTCAGGGACCTACTCGCCACTCCTGCTAAGACAGCCGCGTCTTAGACAGGATTTCGATAGGGATAAATAGGAAACTCACTCCAGTCAGTAGTGTCGTTCGACGGGGCTCTGGTGACATCTCTTTGTTTGATTCGATATGATTGCGTTCCGACAAGACGGCGCGAAGCAAGAAGTTTCGAACGGAACCGTCAAACTTTTCCCATTTGTGCGTGATTCGGTGGGCAATAGTGTGCCCGACGATGCAACGTTGGCGATGATTTGAATTGCAACTATCTTCTTTGTGCTATCTCGATAGGGATAATACTGGAAAGGGTTCCCTACTGGATGTTATCTATTCAGGGAACAACGAGAGTGATACCTTATTAATATAAATTACAAATACATTGTTTGCAGAAGTTGATTATGGGAATGGTAGATAGGTTCATAGAAGATGTCTTTTGAGAAAGTTGGAAAAACTCAATCAAATACACCGACAATCGACATTCAGTGAATCATAGTTTATAAAAGCTGGATCAATCGAAATTTCTTCTTAAAATCTGAGCATTTTGCATTTTGAAATCAGTAAAACTATTGACTTACAAATGTTTTTGAAGTGAATAATATTAGTTAATGTAATCATTGACGTTGATAAGGATGATATTAAAAAGAAGAATAAAGCTTATTCTGTAAAACCACCACCACAAAGTAAAAGATTGAATTTATTAAACGCCCATAAATCTCCATAGTTTTTCTCTGAATCATCAATAAAATTAATCTCCAGATCATTGGGGTGAAATATGTACTGGCTTCCCGAAGGTTGGCGTTCAAACCAAAATAGAACTATGTATATTATAAATAAAAGATCTTTGAAAATTAAGCTGAGAAGCAATCTTTGTTCCAATCGGTATATACTAGGTACCAGAATACAACGAATTATTTTCGAAAATTATGTAACATCTAGCTTGCGTCAGAAACGCGATGTAATGTCAAGCGAATCATTATCAACCAACATTGTCCGCACAAGATCCCCTTATCACCTTTGCGCCGAAGCGACGCGTGCTCAATCCACGCTTTCACCCATGCATGCATCGCCTCTAATAATACAAACGAACAAAGCGCCATCGTCGTCCACAGCGCAACTAGCTGGTGTGATTTCCCAAACATCACCACCGCCAACCGCTGTAACGACACAGCGCAAAGCTGCAGCTTGCGAAAAAAGGGGAGCACCTCGAATGCGGCACGGCCTGCGAGCCGCCGAACAAAAACGCCTTTGGCCCCAACAGTTGGCACCAAGTCAGAATGGCCGAGCGGTCTAAGGCGCCAGATTTAAGCTCTGGTTCCCGTAAGGGAGCGTGGGTTCGAACCCCACTTCTGACACATTCAGACGATCTTTTTTGCCGTCCATCGGCGCGCGAACGCGTGGCTGTGCTGCACCAAACAGACTACTGTGAATGGTGACGACGGACGGATGGATGGGTGGAAGCGCGCAATAAATCCGGCGAGCAACGTGTGTTCAAGCCAAGCCGGTTGATGTGGTGATTCAATTTCATTCATGATGTTAGGGTGAATGTCGGTGGAGAGTTGTGTAGACTGGAAGTAGTGCTGCGCATGTGGAATGAACTGGCTGTGCTTGTTTGTGCCGTAGCAGGCAATTCAACGATGTTGTTAGAGTAGTGTTTGTAGGTATATGTATAGAAAATGAATGTAGTATGCATTCGTACCGAACCCAGCTGTGTTTACAAACACTTTTGATGTATACATGCAGTTTTGTATGTTGATGCTACCGAATGAACAAATTCACCCAAGTGCACGTGGGACCATAACGAATTGCATTTACTTGAACTTACGAACAATGTTTTGCCATCAACCGGCACCAAGCTCGCTGCACTGTTGATGAACAAACAAGAAAGATGCAAAACAGACGAAGAATGGAAGATGCATTCGAACATAAATAAATTTTCACAATTTTCTCATTACATTTACATTTTGGAATGGATCAGCATATGGGATTGCGTTTGAGCACACGCTAAAACTGTTCAGCACTAAAATGTGTAAGACCTTCTCATAAGTGCATAAATCCACGACCACTTATAAAATGTGTAACAGTTACACATTCACAAAATCTGCTTATACACTGTTCTAGATGCAAAATGCCTATATTTTTTTGTTCGTCAACGTCACTAGAAAAACTAGCTAGATTGTCATACAAAAATAATTGCAAATTTTACGATTTTGTGGACGCAGGAGCTGATTTTGTGAATGTGTAACTGTTACACATATTTTGAGTGGTCTGGAAATTATGCATCTATGAGTAGGTCTTACACATTTTAGTGCTGAGCGGTTATAGCGTGCAGTTGCGAATCATGAACATTCCAATAATGACATTGTAATGCATGGTGCATTTGTTAATTACCTTCTGATTAATTGATTCGATCCTGGTTTAACACGACAAAATAAAGTATTAAAAATCATCTATTAGTTACACAATTTGGGATTCCTGTACCACGGTGCAATTTAGCTTATGCCCACTGCAATATTTCAATGGTCCAATTGAGTTTTGTGTGTGACTGGGACATAGGGTATGGTCCTAATTGGCCGGGGGTCTGATTTGAACACTTTCTGCTGTAACTCGTCAAATAAAATAAAATAGGGTAATTTTACAATTGTTGCACGGCTAAAAATTCACCAATTGTGGCACATCTCATAAGAATTACATGGACTGTGCAACAATAGGCGAATTACCCCAATTAGAATGTTTGTTAAAGGACAGATAATGTACGTACATTCAGTCATTTATTTAGTTAACATCAAATTCATGATAATACTGAATCAACAATTTGCCGCCATAATACTCGATTTGCAGCTACAGTTCTCCAACGTCGGTCACGCCCGGCCCAACACTCGCCAGATCACACTACACCTGGTCCGCCCATCGTGCTCTCTGCGCCCCACGCCTTCTTGTACCAACCGGATGGTTAGCAAACACCAACTTTGCAGGGTTGTTGTCTGGCATTCTTGCAACATGCCCTGCCCACCGTATCCTTCCGGCTTTGGCCACCTTCTGGATGCTGGGTTCGCCGTAAAGTGCAGCGAGCTCGTGGTTCACCCTTCTCCGCCACACACCGTTCTCCTGCACGCCGCCGAAGATCGTCCTTAGCACCCGTCGCTCGAAAACTCCGAGTGCTTGCAGGTCCTCCTCGAGCATCGTCCATGTCTCGTGTCCGTAGAGAACCACCGGTCTTATTAACGTCTTGTACATGGTACATTTGGTGCGGGGGTGAATCTTTTTTGATTGCAGTTTCTTCTGGAGCCCATAGTAGGCACGACTTCCACTGATGATGTGCCTTCGTATTTCATGGCTCACGTTATTGTCAGCCGTTAGCAAGGAACCGAGGTAGACGAATTCTTCTACCACCTCGAAAGTATCCCCGTCTATCGTAACATTGCTGCCAAGGCTTGTCCTGTCTCGCTCAGTCCCACCTACCAGCATGTACTTTGTCTTATCCGCAGTCCGACCTTTGCTGCTTCCATGTCATCCGCAAAACAGACAAATTGGCTAGATTTCGTGAAGATCGTACCCCGGCTGTTGAGCCCGGATCGTCGCATAACACCTTCCAAGGCGATGTTGTATAGTAGGCAGGAAAGTCCATCACCTTGTCGTAGTCCCCGTCGAGATTCGAATGAACTGGATAGTTCACCCGAAATCCTTACGCTGTTCTGAACACCGTCCATCGTTGCTCTTATCAGTCTAGTCAGCTTCCCGGGAAAGCTGTTCTCGTCCAAGATTTTCCATAGCTCTGTGCGGTCGATACTGTTGTATGCCGCTTTGAAGTCGATGAACAGGTGATGCGTTGGAACCTGGTATTTACGGCATTTCTGGAGGATTTGCCGTACGGTGAAGATCTGGTCCGTTGTCGACCGGCCGTCGATGAAATCGGCTTGGTAACTTCCCACGAACTCATTTACTTTAGGTGAAAGACGACGGAAGATGATCTGAGATAGCACTTTGTAGGCGGCATTCAAAATGGTGATCGCTCGAAAGTTCTCACACATTAACTTGTCGCCTTTCTTGTGGATGGGACAGATTATCCCTTCCTTCCACTCCTCCGGTAGCTGTTCGGTTTCCCAGATCTTGACTACTAATTGGTGCAGACAGGTGGCCAACTTTTCCAGGCGGCGCTTTTTCTCCCGGAAGAGAATCGTTCCGTCGACTCCGTTCTACGTACCCGATAGTGCTCTCGGCTGCGTTGTTAATGGCTGCTTTGACTGTACTCCAGCAGTCCTCTAGAGGGGCCTCATCGAGCACACTCTCGTCCGGCAGCGCTGCCTCGAGATTCTGCGCGTATGCGGTGGCGACATCCGGTTGCTTCAGTCGCTCTAGATCGCACCGGGGCGGCCGCCGGTAATGTACATTGTTAATAACGGAGAGTTTTGGGCGCAGTTTAACCATCACCAGGTAGTGATCAGAGTCGATATTAGCGCCACGATAGGTCCTGACGTCAATAATGTCGGAGAAGTGCCGTCCATCAATCAGAACGTGGTCGATTTGCGATTGCGTTTGTTGTGGTGATGTAACGATACGGGAGGCTGTGCTGGAAGAAGGTGCTACGAATGGCCATGTTCTTGGAGGTGGCGAAATCGATGAGGCGTAGGCCATTTTCGTTCGTCAGCTGATGGGCGCTGAACTTTCCAATCGTCGGTCTGAATTCCTCCTCCTGGCCTACCTGAGCGTTTAGATCCCCTATGATGATCTTGACGTCGTGGTTTGGGCAGCGGTCGTACTCGCGTTCAAGCTGCGCGTAAAGTGCGTCTTTGTCATCATCAGTGCTTCCGGAGTGAGGGCTGTGCACGTTTATTATGCTAATGTTGAAGAATCGGCCCTTGATCCTCAACCTGCATATTTTTTCGTCGATCGGCCACCAACCGATCACGCGTCTCTGCATGTCACCCATCACTAGAAAAAATGGTCCCAGCTCGCGTGTGTTGCCGCAACTCTGGTAGATAGTATGATTACCTCTAAACGTTCGCACCATAGATCCTGTCCAACACACCTCCTGAAACGCTACGATTCCGAACCCGCGGTCCTTCAGTATATCGGCGAGTATGCGGGTGCTCCCGACGAAGTTTAGAGATCTCCAGTTTCACGTACCGGAGCTTCCAATCGCAAGTCCCTTTTCGTCGCTGTGGTCGTCGCCATTGGTATCGGTTCGCATTTTTCTCTTGTTGATTTTCCGGTGCTAGTCTTTTTTACGGCTGGCTCGCAGGACCTGACACCAACCCACTAACCCAGGGAGCTGGGCTTACCTTCCCGGAAGCTACGGGTTCTGCATTGGCATTTCCTCCAACTACAGTGCTAAATAGCTAGGCTCAAGCGCCAGTCTTCGCCGGGGGTGGTATTTTTAATGGGCGCCCAGGAGATAATATTTTACCTGAGTTTCTACCCTTAATGTACGTACATATTTCCCCGAGAACAAAAAAGCCAATTGGTACAATACACAGTTATGTTAATAAATAGCAGTGAAAGCTGTTTTCCATACAATATGGCCAACTTTGAGAACTTTGTTTTCTATTGATTTTTAAACACATGGAAAAAGTTAAACACCATGTGAAGCTGTTTAAAAAGAATAGTAGTGTAAACAGGGCCGGATTAACAAATGTGGGGGTCCGGGGCCACAGTATTTTATATGAAGAATATATTTATATGAAAAAAAGTACTAAGGCAGCATCCATTTATTACGTAACGTTAAAATCGACATTTTTAGAACCCTCCTCCCCTCTCCGTAACGCTTTTTAGTATGAAAATCCTAAAATTTGTGTATGGACCGTAACGCTCGGTCCAACAATACCAACCACCCCCCCTCCCCCCATACGATCAACAATCAATATCAAATCTGACTATACATGTCAATGGTTGCTACTCCGTGATTGATCTGAGCTGGTACCAATTGCACTGAGATCCAAATGAATAAAGGCTGGGACACTCCACTTATTCTCAAAGTGCAATTCTAGCAGCTCATACATTTCTGGATCAATAATGGCACCGGCCACGTCCTTATAGTCAGTTGGGAAGGGAGAGGAATGTTATAGTGTGCTGGTTGTTGCTACTAAAGACTGAGATCACCTCTGCATCCCCACAACCAGCACGGACTGGGGTATTTGTTAGACGGAAAGGATGGGAGATCTGGGAGTTACCGTTGGATCGGTGATGCGATCCATGGATAGGGGGTTATTTATAGTGTTCGTAAGGTGATAGATTGAGTGGTGAATGAGGTGAATAAGGTCAAGCGGCACATCACGCTTTGGTTGCATAACTTGTAGGCACTGTGACACTGTGCTGTGAGTGGAAACTGGAAGGGAGGGATACGACTTTTTTCCAATTCGTTTCTGGTTCTAGCGATGGCTATGAAGAAAAAAAAAGCGAGAGAGGAAGTGGATAGAAAGATACAAAGTAGGATGAAAGGGACGAGCCAGGGATTGAACCCATGACCTTCTGCATACGAATCAGAAGCGGTAGCCACTAGACCACCAAGCCCGTCTCAACATTACCAACCCCCCCAATAGAGCATTAAGTAATTTGGGGACGACGCCTAATCAGTATTATAAGAATCTGTTAATGAAGTTATTAATGCCGTTGTGGAAGAATTTGCATCTAGAACAATAATTAGGGTAAATGTAATAATAGTGGTGCAATTAGTAGCTCCTTGTAGAAAAATAATTGAATAAAATTGATAATACCACAAAATAAAATGTCTAAAAACGTTAATCGGTAGTTTTTTACTTAAATTGGCTATGAAAAATGTAAAAACCATCGTTTATTTCAGTTTCTGCTAATAAATCACTTGCACCAACTATTGGTACACGGTTCCTGTTATGGTGGTAAAATTTAACTTTGGTTCCTATAGTGGCGCATCCCATTGAATTCTTATGGGACCCACCACTATAGGAACACTACCACCACTATAGGTACAAAGGAGCAAAACAAATAAGGAAAATAATTGTTTAAAATAGGTTTTTCGACAAATCCTAAATTCAAAACTTAATTAGTGTTATTAATTAAGTATAATGCATCTATTAAAAATGTAATTTGAGAGCTTTTTGGTAGAAAAAGTACTGAATTACCACTACCACCACTATTGGTACTACCTCCACTAAGGGAGCTTTTACCCTAGCGCAATGAAAAATGTTGACATCGCGAGTATGTTGGTAACATTGAATCCCAGATCTAGTAGAAATTCATGCCATAGTTCTTTGAAAACTGCAAAAAGAATATATAACTGAATTTATCGAGAAGTATGTAGTAAAATTTGCAGCACTATCTTACCGATTGTGCTGTTTTTTTTGTGAAATCCCAAGAGAACTTCAAAGGCATTCCTGATGCAATCTCTGAAGAAGTTGATGGTCTATCACCATGACGAATGACAACTTAACAAGAAACTGTTCTAGCGCGACTGCTTTGAGAGGTTCTGACGGCCTCCCAAAAGTATTTTTTTTGTGTTTTGTAGTTTATTTGATTTCAATGTACTGCTAATATATTGTAAAAATATGTAACTATGGCGAGCGTAGCACTGATATGTATCTTATTCGACGTGCAATGTTAATATTATTTTATATTCAGATTATCAACCGAAGAATCTAGTAATTCAACCAAACGCCATCAAGACGACGAGGAAACCAGGATGATTCGGGCAGACAACTGAGTCGAAGAAGGCTAACAATGGTGTACCTGAACGTTGACCAAGCGTATCCTTTTGAGTTTACCCTTCCACTAACAACACCCAAATTCCCGTGACACCTAGGCCTGAGAGATCGTAGAGTTGTCTACATTTTTCATAGGTGTCCAAAACTAACCATCTTTTCCCATTCCCCAGCAGTCGCAAGGACGTGGCCAGGACAGTGCTCGATCATTGGAGGATTGCGTCAGTCTTGTCTAAGAGTCAGAGATTAATCCCAAATCTTTGTGCTTTGGTTCAGACGGGAAGGAGGCAACCCTCATACTTAGCAGCGGTCTAGGACTGTACCACCTACGAATTTGTGCGACTCGCTTAATGCTAATGCTAATGCTAACGCTGAAATCAAAGAGAAAATTCTAATAGAAAATATTGAAGAATTTTAGCGGGAATCCAAGAAAAAATTCTGATGGAATTTTTGACTTATTTCCAATAGAATTTCCAATTAAATTTCCTGAAAATCTTTAGTGGAAACCCGGATAAATGTTTAGTCAATTAATCCACAAATTTCTTCCGCAGTTTTCTCAATCAACATATGGATTTTATCAGGAGTTCGTCAGATATTCATCCTTATTTCAAAAAGCAAATCTCTCAACTCAAAAAAATGGGCTGAAACTTTTCAAAATAATCTGCCTTGAACTCGTGTTAGAATTCCTCTTAAATATGATTCAACACTTCAAGTATTCTCCGATATTAGATGGTCGTAGGCTGCCTAAGTAAAATCAAACTAAAAATTTCCAAAAATACTTCAAAATTTCGAAAAAAAAATCCTATAGTTCTACGAAGGAATCTGTTGGTAAATTCTTCAATTTTTTTCAAAAATTGTAGACGGAAGAATAAACAAACAAATTCAGCAGGAACTCTTCGACTATTCAATTTATAAAGTTTGAAGATCCTCTAGAACTCAGTTGAAAGTTTAGGAGTTCCGGTAATTTATCTTGAAGAATAGCACGAATAGAAATAAATAATAATCAATTTTGGAGGAAAAATTTGAAATTTCATAAAAAGCTGGACAAATAAATAGTTGCAGTATTTCTCAAAAGATTCACAACGTATCATATACATCTTGTATTTCGACTAAGTGTAGAATTAGCATTAGTTAAAATACACAGAAATAAAAAAAACAAAAAAAAATGATTTCGACAGTAATGTGAAGTTCTTATGACAAAAATCAAATCGAGAAAAGATTCTTGAACTACTTCTTTTTTCTTGTTTCACATTTTTTTAAGAAAGAGATATTTTGTGGCGCTCCCAAAATGGGCCGGAGCACTGCATGCCACGATTGATAAGGTAAATTTTTCTAAGTCTTTGTCATTTTGTGGCCTTGTTATTTATGTTTCGCACTTGGAAATATTTCGCCAGCTTTCGGACTTCGAAAAAAAAAAATCGTCGGCTTATCATGGTTTTGATCTTGGGTAATTGAAAATGTGGGCTTCCCGTGCGAGGGATGTGTGCTGATTTATGACTTGATAGTGGCACGGTGGCACCTCTTCTGGGGTGGCCTTCTGGAATTCCACAAGAGATTCATCCGCGAATCCTCCAAGAAATCTTTCGTGGTTTCTCCAAAAAAATTCATCCAGATTTTCAAGGGGGTTTATTTAACCCTCTACCGTCTACCCCCGTTGGTTTGACCTCATCTAATCTGAACACTTTTTAATTTGACCCCCTCTAATCTGCACATCGTTCAAACTAAAAATGGTTCAAACGTCATTCTGCTCATGGAACGGGGTGAAACGGAACACAGAATCAAAACAAAACAACAAAAAGGGTTACCATCAGTGTGTTTTTCGATGTCCACAGGGTCACTAGAAGTTCAAAATAAAAAATGAACCCCGTTGGTTTGCATGAGGTGTCGTTCAAACCAACAGGGGTAGACGGTAATACCCAATCCCGCCTTTAGACGGGGTATAGTTTGAGCATTTTTATAATTTTTGTTTCGTGAAAAATCATTTTTTTTATATTTTTTGGCTAATATTTAAAACGGTTTTGTATATCTCAAAATGGTTTTTGGTGTATTTTAAAACATATTCACGTTTTTTTTTAAATCATTGAAAAATTGATGTTTTAGTCACCTTTTAGAAGTAATTGTTCATTTTGTATTGATTCGCTACAATTAACATATTTTAAATTTTTCCCAAATCACTATACCCTAGTTTAATAGTTTAAGGGAATCGAATACACTCTAAAATTATTTTCCTTAAAATTGCACGAAAAATATTTTTTTTTTATGAAAAAAAATAAAAATAAAAGTATTTCAACGATAAACAAAAAATCTCAAAATGTTTTCATCTCAAAAAATCAGTACCCCAAATAGGCTTCTAGGATAATATAAAAGTATGAGGATGTTGAAAAATAAAAATAAGAAAAATCAAAAACTGAAATTCACAAAATCGAGAATTAAAGAGAATCATCTTCCAAAACATGTTTAATTCATAGAGCTACTTCGGCACTGCAGTCTTGGGGAATTAAAACGATAGTTTTAGATTTTTCCCAACGTTTCGACTCGATTCTGTGCATCAGCTACGAGAACCACAACCCGGTTTCTGAAAAGCCACACAGAAATATGCATCCTATCTGCAGATAAGGGCAATAGGACAGTAATAATGTACAAAGAGGACTACAACCAAAAAATGCGGACCTTGATAGAAGACGATGAAACCTACACGAAAGTAAACAGGGACCCAACATCAAGTTTCCAGTCAAAGAACAACAACATAGTAAGAAGGCTTAAAGACCCAAAGCTCATAAATGAATACACCGCACGTCAACTAACCAGACATGATTCGGTTTGCCCAAGAATCTATGGTCAACCAAAGGCCCACAAGCCCGGTCTGCCTCTCAGACCAGTCATCCCCAATATGACTGCTCCCACATACATGTTGTCGAAGTTCGTAGCCCAAGTCCTGTAAGAATCGTTAGTGAGCAAATACAACACCATCAGTTCTTTCGCCTTTTGCCAGGACATTCAAAACACCAAGCTACCTGAAGGATACATCATCATATCGTTAGATGTCGTATCGCTCTTTACAAACGTTCCCCGGGAACTGGTAAGAAAGAGTATCATCGATAGGTGGTCAGAAATCATCACGGAGATCGACTTGGACCTGTTCATCGGAATCGTCGATTTGTGTATGGATGCCAGCTTTTTTAGGTTCGAAGGACAACACTATCGACAAGTTTTCGGTACAGCAATGGGCAGTCCTCTGTCACCAATCCTAGCCGACATCGCTCTGGACACAGTAATCGATAAAGCTATGTCCTCACTTCCCTTCCCGATTCCAATACTCAAAAAGTATGTGGATGATATCTTCATGGCCATTCCGGCCGATGCCAAGGAACTAGTACTCGACGCGTTCAACCGACACGAAGTGAGGCTACAGTTTACGCTAGAAACCGAAGTTAATGGAAAGTTGCCATACCTAGATATGACGGTGATCAGAAACGAGGACCAAACTCTGCATACCGAATGGTTCATGAAATCAATAGCTTCCGGAAGGATGCTGAACTGGCACTCCTTCCACCTACCCAAATATAAAGTAAACGTCGCAAGAAACTTTATACACAGGGTCTGTACACTATCCACCAACTTAAACACAGCTGCGAAGAAGAAAATCATCCAGAATCAGCTCATCACTAGGCTCATCATGAACGGGTATCCGAAAACATTGATAAACAGAATCTTCCATCTGTACATCAATCAAAACAATCGTCACGGTAGACAAGAACAAACAGCTTCTATCACAGAAACACCAGCCCGAACAGCTATGCCGCCAACCATCCAACACCAATCATCGTCCCAACCAACAATCCAGCCATCCAACCCATCGATCGATCGTCCGACAAATCAGTCACAGCTACAGTCATCAACATGCTCCAATGCCATCTCATCGACACGACCGCTCATAATAACCAGCACAGATCCTTCGGCACCTGGAATGGACACTCAACGTGAAATTGCCTCAATAATTCAACGACCTCCAAATGCATATAATATCGAGCCAACAACAACAAACCACGGAGAACATCTGATCTACCGATTCATCCCATACGTCGCAGGACTATCCGAATGCATCATCCGCATCCTCAACAGAGACTACAACAACATCACCATCGCATGCAGACAAACCAAAACCATCCAACGTTTCCATACACCCGTAAAAGACCCGATTAGTATGCTAGATAGGAGTAGAGTAGTATACAAAATACCATGCAGCAATTGTAAACAATGCTACATTGGTATGACCAACAACAGATTACAAACAAGATTATACGGGCACAAAACACATATTAACAAACTAAACAGGCTAAAAGAATTAGGGTATAATAAAACCGATATAGATATGATAACATTGAGAGAGCGAACAACGTTAATCGAACATTGCATCGATCACGACCACATGTTCAATCTAGGCCAGGTCACAGTGTTAGACAGAAGCAATCACACGAACACACTCGCATTTCTAGAAATGTGCCATATCACTAACACACCACACACAGTAAATCATCGCACAGACGTTAGTGGGTTAAACTCCACATACGCAGCCATCTTACAAACCTTTTGCGAAACATTTCGAACCCATCAAACAACTAATGATCCACCATCTTCAAACCAACCGTTACCTCCACCAGATGTGTAGTGCGAAGAATTTAGTTGCTTCATTAAGTGAAATTAACAAAACTCGCTACGTTTCACTTAATATCCCACATGTAGGTCTAATTCAAACCACTTTTAGAATAATATGTGTAACTAAACATTGTTTATGCCTGTTTACAGCCAATGTTCAATAGTTTAGACACCGACAGTTCTATGTAAGTGAACTATCGAAACATGTAACCCACACAATAATGATTCCCATAATTACAGTATCCCCTGAAGAAGACTCTAATACGAGTCGAAACGTTGGGAAAAATCTAAAACTATCGTTTTAATTCCCCAAGACTGCAGTGCCGAAGTAGCTCTATAGATCGTAACAGTCGAACTCTCCTTATCCATGTTTAATTCGATTTTAGATGACGAAAAATGATATTTAGATCAAAATCAAAAAATTGGGTATTAGAAGGTTAAGATTTCTTCAAAAGTTTCCTCTGGGATTCTTCCAGGAGTTTCTCCTGAGATTCCGAAGGTATTTTCCGTTTGGTATTTCTGCAAGAGCTCTATTCAGGATTCCATCAGTAAGTACTGCCGAATTTCTTCCACAGATTTTTTCCGGGATTTCTTAAGGAATGCAATCTGAGATTACCTCAGGAATTCCTGCATTCCTTCGAAATTCCTTCCGAAATTTCACTAGGAATTAATTCCGGGCTTCCCTCAATAGTTTGTTATAGAACTACCCCAGCTTTTTTTCCTAAACTGTACCAGGAATTTCTCCAGGGATTTCTCCACATTCTAGGATCCCTCTAGAATATCCTTCTGTGATTCCTCAGGATGCTCCATATGAGATTCTGTTTGTTTTCTTTTTTCAGAAGTTCTCTCTGGGAAAAAGTTCCATCTGAAACTCCTCCTGGATACCATCTGAGGTTCTTTTTGGGACTTTTTTTTTCAATGAGGTCCGTTGATTCTTCAGCAGTTCCTGAGAAGTTTCTTTCGGAATGTCGTCAGAACTTCTTTTTATGAACTTCCTTGAAAAAATGGGATACCGGAAGAAACTGTTGGAGGAAAATCAGACGAAATTTGATTGAATATTTTCTCAACGAACTCCTGTAGGAACTTCAAAGGAATTCCATATACAAAAACTTCTGGAAGAATTCCTCAAAATGATTCTATGACTTTTTCCAGATTTATATTACCGTAAATATTTTTTTCTCAATTTAATTTTTGATTTACGTAAATCATTTACGAATCATTCTGCCTTTTTAGAGAATAAATGTTGGATAATAAACGCTATTTTTCTCTGTGGGAATATCTACGTATATACTCCTGAAGGAATCCCCTAAAGGAGCGGACCTGGTGTGGTGGTTAGAACACAAGACTATCACGCCGAGGACCTGGGATCGAATCCCACTTCCGACATACTCACAAAATGTGGTTTCTTCTTTCGGAAGGGAAGTAAAGCGTGTGGGTCCCGAGATGAACTAACTAGCCTAGGGTTAAAAATCTCGTTAATACAGACAAAAAAAAAAAGAATCCCCTAAAAAATACCTGGAGGATTTCAATTAGCAACACATGAAAAAATTTCAGAATAAACATCCGGAAGAATTGCAGGAGGAACTCATGGGAAAATCCATAAAAGATTTCAAAGATGAATCCTGGTCCTGGACCTGGAAAGAGTTTATGGAGAAATCCCGGAATCAGTTTCAGAAAGAATTTCAGAAGAAGTATCATGAAGCATGTTGGAAGAAGTTCCAAAAGGAATCCCGGAATGAATTCCCAAAGATATCTCGGAAGAAGTTCTTGGAGGGAACCTGAAGAAATCCCAGAAGTAATTCCTGACAGGAGCCCAAAAGAAATTCTCGAAGGAATTCCTGAAGGAGTTCCCAGATTAATCCCTGAAGTAGTTCCTAGAGGAATCCCGCGCAGATCGAAAACATAGTGTAAATTTCTGTGACATATAATGCACATAATTGGAGCGTGGGATTTCACAGAAGTTTACATGACATTTCATGTAAATCTCATGAAATATGATGAAAACTTCCATTATATGTCATGTAATTCAGCATGACTCAGAGTTTTTTACATGACATATAACACAAATTTACATGATATATCATGTAAACCATCATAACTTGAAGTTTACGTGACTAAAATGAAGATTACATGACGTGTAATCTTCATTATTTTTATCTGTGCGGTATTAATTTTCGGTGGTATTACCCTAGAAATCGCGGAAGGAATTCTTAAGCAATCCCAGAAGTAATTCTTCGTGCCTGCCACACGATATACGCATGCAAAATGGTCATTGGCAGAGGAAGCTCTGAGTTAATAACTGTGGAAGTGCTCATAGAACACTAAGCTGAGAAGCAGGCTTTGTCCCAATGAGGACGTTACGCCAAGAAGAGAGAGAGAAGTAGTTCTTTAAAGAATCCCGGTAGGAGTTCCCGGAGAAGTTTTTGGAGGAATACTGAAAAAAAAAATCCTGAAGAAATCCAGCACAGATACAAATAATAATATTTACACATAATGTAAACTTAATTTTAGTCATGTAAACTTAGTATTATGATGGTTTACATGATATATCATGTAAATTTGTGTTATATGTCATGTAAATACTAAGAGTCATGCTGAATTACATGCCATATAATGGAAGTTTACATGATATTTTACGACTTTTACATGATATGTCATGTAAACTTATGTGATATCTCACGCTCCAATCATGTGCATCATATGACACATAATTTTACTTTCTTTTTTCGATCTGTGCACAAACATAGCGTCTGCAATGCTTTTTGACGCTGGCTTTGGCCTTCTGCAGCACTGAATGTTGCTGACGGACTACAGGTTTGGCTCCTTGTGTTTTCGCTCGCTCTTTCACCGCTTTTGCTTTGCTTCGAGTTTACCCAAATTATTGTCACCGGTGGTGTTGAAGGCATTCTTGATGGTACTCCATTGATATGCTAAGATGTAACCTTCCGCAATATCCGCAGACCGCTTTTCCAGCTCTTCGGCGAAGGACCTTTTTCAACGCAGCGTCTTCCAGTCGGCGTATGTTTGATCGATACTAGATTTTCCCATCCTATCGGTGGATCCTAGCAATGCGCAGTCGGATCTGACGAGTAGGAGATGATGGTCGGACGCAATGTCGACACTACATTTGTTTTCTACATCAACTATCAATAATGCGAAGAAGTTCTTTATTCCCCATATTATTATGGATATTCGGTAGATATGGAAGTGAGAAACAGTATCAGAAAACTATTCCTACCATCAATAAAAGCAATTGCACTCATAAATAACACAAGCGCCACCAATCCTATAACGCCAGTAAAGCGCATGGTCACGCTTGTAGCAATCTCGATAGTGCACCGCTGTTGGCTGCCACTTGCCAGACAGAACTAAATCACATTTCAAACTAATTGACAACTGTACTTTACAAGCAAGAGCCATACATACCCAGTCGTCCTCACTGAAAGCGCACTCCAGCGGCGCAAATCCTCTCCTAATCGCGATCTAATACCCCCCTTTTTCATACCTACATTATATCTTAAGTTGGACAATAAATTTCCGATTAGCGAATTGGTTCCGCAGCAGACATCTTTTATTATTGGCTTGAGAAGTACAGTGCACACTGCACTGGAATGGACACAAGTGAAGTAAAGTGCATGTCCACGAACACCCAGTAGCAGCAAATCCATAATTTTCCACACTTCCTTCTGCGTTCCTTGGAAGCGACGGATTGGCTTGCACGTCACAAATTGAAAAGTGTTTGCTCCGATAAGGAGTCCTTCGCTTTCCATCATCGTCCGCCACTATGGTGCGCTGCTTGGACGCCGCCGGTGCACTTACTAATGTTATGACTAACGACGTCGGAGACGGAGGGGGTTCCGCACCTTAATCCGACATTTTTATCTGCTGCGTTCGGAATTGGCAACTCACTATTTGCTTGATTGAATTTGTGTTACTCGAACGAAATCCGATCAGAGAGAAATGGCAGAATTATGACAACCGGAACTATTATTCCAACCAAATATATAGTCTTTTAAATCATAGCTATACACTAAAATTGTCCCAAAATTTTGTCTAGTGCCAACGATGTTATAATGGGTTCTGATACAATTAAATTTATCCCTTTTAACTTTATTTAGCTAGTTTAATTTGAGCTAGGTTTTCATTAGCTTTAAATATATTTTCAGTTTAAATCTAACACATTTCAATACTTGTAGGGTTTCTCATGATATAAACATGAAACTTTGGGAAATAGCTTAGCAAGACTGCTAAAACGATTTTTCAATCTTTCCCGACGATTCGATCTGTTTTCAAGGCGAGAATGATTAAAAAAACTCATGTTTTTATTCAGACGAAAACTGCTAAGCCATTTTTTCAAACTTTTTTCCCTCCTTTCAATATAAACATTAGCTGTTGATATATTTTTGTTACACATTTGTTATACCGGTCTGATCGAGCAGCAGGGAAGGAGTCCACTACTGCCGCCAATCGGTTGATTAATAATTTCTGCCGAGTGGTACCCTCTGGACTAGTCAAGCTTGTTATCACTACAGGTCCAGCAAGGAGCTGTCAATCTTCGTCGTTGATGGACCGAAAAAGGAATTTCTTCGGTTCGTCAGCTCGCCGGCTCTGACAGACAGAGGATTAGATAAAGGCATGTGTGCGGTCGGTGGAGAGCAAAAAAAAAGTGTGCCATCAGTTGAAATACTTCGTTTCCCATTCGGTCAAGGTGACGGGACAAAGTCCAGTAATCTGACGGTTCTTCTGGATCATCTATGCAAATCTTACTTTGACACTGCTATGGATAGAGCGGTAGGTCAGAGCGCTGTTTGCAACATAACCACCATGTCTAGAATTGAACTCCCGAACGTCAGGGATCTTCGTCGGGTGGCTCGTAAAACTAGATCATCTACTAAGCGTCCCAGACTGGGAGATCTACTATTTTTAGGAAGAAATTTTCCCAACAAGATAAAACTCACGGGTACGGAACGGCTCTAGTGACGATCGAGTTGATCTTGACCGACGACGATGGATGGGAGTTCCTCGAAGCTGTGACAACATGTAGAAGATGTCAGTCAATCTCGTTAGCTTTTTTCGTACCAAATTGGAAGAAGGCATCAACCGAAAAACGGCGCCATTCTGGGTAGCTAAATTTAGAATGCTTGCTAAGAGCGGATGCATTTAATTTAGGAATGGTCTTCGGTGTTTTCGGAAACGATGAGAACGACAACAGGGCACAACCATTCGGCGCATACGTATGAATGAGTTAAGAAAGTCGCAGAAATAGAAGCTATTAAAGCCAATTCAGGCTTATAATATCTCACATGTAGGTCATTGTTGTCATTCGCATTCATTTTTTAACGAATTATGTATCCACTTAATATTGGTTCTACATATTTCACATTTAATTCTTTTGAATCATCAGTTTATTGCAGATTCGGATAAAATAGAAGCCAGTAGGACAAAGATGGGAAAGTTAATGGGACAACCTAACTATGAATTAAAACCTACCTACTGGTACCGTACTGGCGGCGATACTACCGAGAAGTCACACCTCACGGCAATAAATAAGTGTTTCGACTCAATACAAGTATTCGTTCAATCATCTTAATGGTGATGTCTGATCTACATGCCAGTCCTAGTGCCAGGGAAGGACTCTCAGCTTAACTATGCACTACGGTCTTCCGAAAAGTAGAAGGTTGGTATCCGGCCTGGCAACAAGCCGTAAAAAACCGTTGCAAAGGAAATTTAGCAACAGAATAATCGAGACAATCGGCAACGACCCCAGCGAACAAAAAAGGACTTGCGATTACAATCGGAACAAAAAGGTACTGCCAATCTCTCAACTTCATTGGGAGCACCCGTACACTCGCCGAAGGTCCGCGGGTTCGGCATCACAACGCTGCAGGAGGCGTTTCTTTTTTTTTGGTCCTCAGGTTATGTGGGGATCGACCTACTAAAACCTCATTATCTCTTCCTTACCTTCGCGATACGCCCGTTAGGGATGACTTCGAAAAGGGGGGGGGGGGTGTACATGAGTACTCTCTATTTGTAAGTGTTCCACCAGCTATCGCTTTAAGTTGTCCTCTCTTCCCTGAAGGATTGGGTCCTGGCAAGTAATATAGACTACCCGTTGGACTCAAGCTCCAGGATGGGGAGCGAGAGGGGCAACTCTACTTGCTGTTTGTCGGTCCACCATTTTCATTGTAGTTCTAGTACGACTCGGGAAACCGTGGAAGTCCGCAAACATCCTTTCAACAATGCTGGCCGGAGTGACATCTCTAACGCATATGTCCTGCATACTCGACCTTTGCGTGGGCATTCGAAGAGCACATGCTCTGCAGTCTCGTCGCAGTTTGCGCATTCTAGACATACGGGGGAGCCTGCACGCCCGAATCTGACAGAAATGGTGTCAAGTTACAGTTCATCTCACCATGGGGCCTGCTCGTCCATTTAGACACGCTCGGTATGTGCCAGTGTGTCCATCTATCCTTTGACCCGCAATTGCTTCAGTGAGCGCTTAGAGTTGATCGTGCACTCGTCTGTGGTGACCACTGCCTGCTGTTCAGACTTGCGTTTGTTTACCACCACCACCTCCGGTTTGTAGTCCGTGAAGTGCCAGCTGTCTCGACCTCATCCAGTCCTCCACAAAGCTAATTGCGTGCGCTGCTGTCAGTTCCACTAGCTCTATCGACTCGCCGTATACCACGAGGGAGATATCATCGGCAAACCTGACCATTTTTACGCCCGGTGGAAGTGTGAGCCTCAATACGCCATCATACGCCGCGTTCCAAAGTACCGGGCCCAGGATGGAACCTTAAGGTAACCCTGCGGTGGTGTTGTGGCTCCTCTCACCTTCCTCGGTGTCATAGATTAGCCTCCTATTCTGGAAGAAGCTCTCCAGTATCCGGCATAGGCTATCCGGGACTCGTAGGTGGTTCATGGCGCACTCGATGGCGGTCCAACTGACGCTGTTGAACGCAGTCTTCACACCCTGCGTAACGATCGCGCAATAGCGGATTCTCGTTTACTTCACGATGAACTTTGCCATTTCTGGACGTCAAGTTCACCATTGCGGTCATCAGGAATACATGCTTGGTTGATGGAGAATCTCTGCTAGAACTCGACGACCTTACATGATGCTGAATCGTTACCCCAGTACCGGGGTTGGCTTCAGCAAGTTTCTGGGTACCAGCGTGATTAACTGGAGTCCTCTTACGCTCAAAATGTAGTAGCGTGTGATGTCTTTTTGAGCACTGCAGGCACGATTTACTACTGGAACATGCTGAGCTTCGGTGGCCCTTTCTCAAACAATTAAAGCATGCATTTAGCTCCTTCACTCTCGTATGGCGCTGATCCACGGACAGCTTCTGGAACACGGAACACTTGAAATTTTGATGCTGTCCGGCACAGAAGTCGCACACATACGTCGGCACTACTAACGCTGCATGCGAAGTCTTGGAAGGCACGAGCTTGGATGTAGGCGGCTTCCGGTTGGAGACCTTGGGACTCGGGGATACGATGTATGCACTATTCTCGCATCTCTCCAGAATGACGCATCGTTGTTTTAGAAATTCGATGGTCTGTTCGTAGTCTGGAAGCTCCTTCTGATCCATTGAAGCTTCCCACAGCTCACGGGTCTGACCATCTAAGGCATGCCTCAACACGGTCACCACGATCAGCTCTGACATCCCTGAAAGCGGTTGACCGAGCTTGATGAGATTCTCCACATGGCGAGTGCACTCTTCGATGAGACTCCGGAGTTCCTTCGACGATCTCCTTGTCATCTGTTTTAGGTTTAACAGGCCCAGGATGTGAGATTCCAAGATAAGCCGCTTGTTGCCAAATCTCTCCTCTAGGATGTCCCATGCGCGCTGGTAATCGTTGTCCTGCAACGTCTCCAGATCGATCACACCAGCGGCATCTCCTTTCAAGGAGTTCTCGAGGTGGTACAACTTCACGGCATCTGAATCTAATGAACGCTGCATCAGATCCTGGAACATGGCTTTGAAGCGGGGCCATGCTTCATAATGACCATCGAAGGTTGGCAATGGAGCACCAAAGGATTGGGACTGAACGATGATCGGTTGCTGGTTAGTGACACAAGGTGGCTGCTGAGTTGGCGGCACAGTCAACTTCTCGGTACAACTCTCGAACAGCACGGATACCTCCTCGTACCGCAGGTAGTGCTCATCTTGCTCATCGCGCTTGTCGGCTGAGGACTTAGCAACAATCTCCTGGTGCAACCTGACATACTCGTCCTTCTCATTTTCAATACTTCGTTGGTACACCTTGACTTGGGCTGGGCTGAGTTCACTCCTGTCCTCTTCGGCCTGCTTGAGGATAGTAAGGATTCTGGTCACATTTCGTTGTGCTAATCCACGGTTGTGGACTAGCGCCCCAAGCTGGGCTTCACATTCGGCAGAATCCGGCACCTTCTTCACCGGTGTCCGTTTGGGTGGCATCCTGATGAAATCTTCACGGGTCAGTAACACGGGGATGTGGACAGGAATTTCGTCGCTTTTGTTGCAATAATGGATGGGAGGTAGCACACGGAATCCGAAGCGGTGGCAGCAACACTCAACACTACGAAAATCGACGCGCTTGTCGGACCGGATGGAATTAGGAACACGCGAATTCCGGAACGACGGATAAAATCACTACGCGACGACGGTTTACACTCGCGGACCGACACGGATACGGACGTTGTCAAAGCCACGTCCACGCTCTTCACTGCGCAGCACGCTGTTGAAGCCACGCGGAACGCTTTTAAGACAACACACTACCGCGTTGTTCAAGCCACGCGGAACGCTTTTACACACTACCGGATCCTTATCCGGCTCGAAGGACCAAATTGTGTTCGGTAATGAACACAAGAATATTCAGGCGAAGACACTGGACTGTATATAGGATGCGGCAGAAAGAGAAACGGGTTTTCGGATAGGCAGGCAAAAACACTTGTTCACTTTCACACTTTATTCCCTTTCTTACACTATTTACACCTTATAACTCCGCGTTGTTTTAAGCCACGCGAACGCATATCACTTTAACTTTTGGATTGCAACTGACTTGCAACCGCGAACGGGTCGCATATATAGGGTTTGTGTGCCATCATTAATCTCATGCTCCCAATTTCATCCTATTCGAAAACAAGCGATTACGGCACCGATTGATTCCGTTCTTTTTGTTTTCATGCGTGCTCACTTCTAACAAAAAATACAAAAATAATGTCGAATTCGTTTATTTGCACCGCCTGCACCGCTTTGCCACCGGGTGTAGCAAACTTGCACCGAAACCGTTCGTTTATTCGCAGGTACTGTTCTGTTTTGACACCCGATTGGCACCGGTGCAAGAAAATGCTACACCCAGTATGAGCGCGGTGTAGCAGGTACAAAGCTAGTTTTACCAATACATGCATATCGCTGAACTTGTATCGTGGTTTTGTTTTGGTACGAATGATGATTTTCTCTTCGGCATTAGGTAAACAGTTTGCATTGATATTCGTTTATTTTGAGATGTTTTAATTTCCAAACAGCAAATCTGTGCGTTTAAAAATAATTTAAACTTGATCGCTGATTATCACGTCTTTCAACTTCTGAGGAATCTTCAAAATTTATCGGTAACATGAACTTTCGAGGAGTTTATTCAACGTATATTTTTCCCATCATTATTCTTTTTTGATTATCGCAAATATGTGGATTACTTTTAATGATTTTAATCATCAGAATTTTCTGTCGCATGTTGATCTATTAATTATGAAAAAATTGACGTAAGAAAGTTTTGATAAGCCCAGAATAGAATAGAAATTTATTAATTCAAATTGGACTGAAATATTACTGAAGTAACATTTTGAATTTTGATAACATTGAAAGTCAAACAAATGTCACTAAAGGATGGTTAAAGCGTTTTTAATATGAGTTGCGTTTCAATAACGTTATGTTTTAAAAAGCATTTATTTATTGTCCTTTTTACGTTGTAGCTAAACGTTTTCTATTAAACTGCCTTTAACATTTTTGTGTTAAATTTGTGCACGTAGATCGTTTACAATTGTATGTTAGCATCCATTTTTTATTGGGCAACGGAAATTGTTAAATTCTAAAGAGTTGCTTCTAATTGAAAAATTATGATATTACGAGAATTTGAAGAAGATAAATAATGTAGGAGTGTTAAAACATTGGATATCAATTTTCAAGTAACATTTATCATTACAAGTTTATCATGTTCAAGTGGATTACTGAAAACTTTTAAAATTGTTAAATTGGATATAGAAAGTAGAAAATAAAACTAAATAAAATTTTGTTCATCACGGAAATCATGAAAACATTGATTATGTTTATTTTTGATATCCTTTATTGTTTTCATTGACGCTCTCACGCGCTCTTACTAATACCATCATAAGCTGTCAATAAATTGCACCGAAACCGTTCGTTTTTTCGGTGTCAATTGCTACACCGGTGCAGTGCACCGTCGGGAATAAACGAATTCGACATAAGAAACAAAACAAACAGTGCTTCAATCCTTTGTTTTTCGTAGGATGAAAATGGGAGCCACATGCTTAATAAGGGAACCAATACCCTATACCCAAAATCTAACGTACCAGAACCACGTGGAAGGTTCTACGCGCGCGTAGAACCCACGCGACGTGTATGGAACAAATGATCATCAGCACGCTACCTGCAGGGCGACAACGACGAGAGTCGATGATGATGATGATGGCTACGGCGGCGGCGCTCACGGCTGGCTCTCACGGCACTCACTCTCTCGCTGCTGGTCGCTGCTGTCCCGTCGGCTCGGGTGAGTGCGCGTGCTTCGTAAGGATCTTCGATGACGGTTACGATGCGATGGTTGGTCTTGGTTGCGCATATCAGTATGCTGCTGCCCACGTTGGGAGCGCATTTCGCGAACACGGACTAGACGGAAACTGAATTCGAGAGACAATTATTCAATATTATCTAGTTTTAAGAAATTTATAGTTCTTTCACAATATTTTTCAACATGATATTATGCTTATATATAAATTAGCAATTAATACCAAATTGGTAATTAGATATTAGGCGAGGAGTGAGAATAAACTCGATCATGATTTGTTGATGCTTAGTTAGACGGGAATTAGATACGAAGGATTTGTAGCTCCTTCGTTTGTGAAATTTAGGGGGTTTCTTCTCTGAAATTGACAGTCGTGGGTTCAATTTCCACCGTAATAAACCTATTCCTTTCGGCATTTTTAATTTAAAATGGCTCATCAATACGTGTGTTCTGTCGTGTGGAACATCAAAGGAAAATCATAATATTTTTTTATCTTAAGGCTCCGCGATGCATTTATAGTGGAAGCTTCAAAATATGTCCGTTCCCAAGATACTTGAATCAAATATAAACAGTACATTCGTGTCTAAACATCTGTTGCCATACAAGTAACATCTGTTTACAATGTGGTGTGGTCATTTTTCAAACAAACTATCTCCACAACAAGAGGGTCATCAACACTTCCTTCAATTGATCGAACAAAGATCTGTTGAGAACCGGCCGCCACGATTGCATCCCCCATACCATAAATGTTAATCAGCTTTGATTTACAACTTTCAAACACCAACCCATCACACACCGTTCGACGTCGACGGCAGCGTTGCGATTGTCAATGATTGACTCATTCATAATCATAACGGTTCTGTTTGTCCGCGCAAATATCGAAGAACCGACGGACTCGGCGTAGGTACATACATAGTTCCGTCTTCACATCTATTGCCGACAATCGATCAGCAGCACCTCATTCACTATTCACTATTGGAATACCTCCTGTTGGCGCTTGTCGTATACATTCTGAACACAAGTGAGTAACATGTGTCTAAGTCTTCAATAGGTTGTTGCACCGCTCTGTATGTACAATGTACATCTTATAAAGACCGGCGAACCGATGCCGGTCGGTGATGATGGGATATGACTGTCACCCCCAAGCCATGCGTTATTCATGGAACTCATCAAAGTTCCGATAGTGAATCGGTTTAACAGTTACATAATCGATTTAATGAGTTTTTTACTCCTTCGCTGTGCGTACGAGCGAGCGACAAAAAGTTGAATGAAGTCTTGTTTCAACAGAGGATTATGACTACTATTCGACGAACAATCAAGATCTTTGTACATTGATTTCCTAGGGATATTTTACGTAGTGAACGGCTAATTGATTGACTATGACTAGTTCCATTTGCATCTGAGTACATTTTAACAGCTTTAAACTCGAAACAGATTACTGTGGAAACAACTGTTCAAACTGATAACATTTGGGAAGTCACATCACTCACTTGACTATACAGTGAACATAAATCGCACGAAAGCTAATTGAAACAGAAAATCCGGAGATTAATGACCGAAAAGTGCATGGCTGCGGCCGGCAGCGGCACCCATGGAGATTGGATTTATGATTTTCAGTTGCCACCATCAAAGAAATCCATTCTGCTAGAACCGCACTCTGTCCTCTTCCAGTATCGTCCATCGTCGTGATTCCTCAGTGCGTTGAAGTCGTACTCCGCGATCTTGAACCAACCAACCCATTGAACGCTGCTTGTCCCCGCCGGCCGGCTTGTATGGTGATAATGGAGCGATAAATAAATATAAATTAAACATTAAGCCGATCGTTATTGATATGGTGCGGGAGCGATGTCTTGGCGCGGGTTTTAATGGGTCTTTTTTTTCGGGTGTATCGTGTGTGCGTTCAACTTTGGTTCTCCACGTGGAAGCTCTGTCCGGCATTGTGCATTTGCTCTATGGGAATAGCGGAAATCTGGGGAGTTGAAATGGCATTTTGATGACAGGGAGAAAATGATCTAATCTTGGTCGAATCTTTGATGGGTAATTTAAAGAGTGTTCGTAAATGCGTTTTAACCGATACTTTACAACCCCGTTGCCACGTTGAGGGCCATGATTTATTTGTAAATGAACCCTCTAGTTGACGTACCTGAAAGAAAAGAGAAAACATTCAACAAATTAGAATTTTGAGAATAACATTTTAAAAATATATGTATGTAAACAAAGCTGTAACGGAAGTCTTAGATTACGCTCCATATCCAATACTTGATCCAATTATCCAAAATTAAATCTACATTTCTTTATGTTTGTTTGAACTCCAATCTGCAATTTTACTTACAAATATAAGCATTTACTTTGGGATTGCAAGTTACGGGACCTAAGCGCAATTTGCAAAAGGCTTTATTCACAATACGTTTGCTCACTTCGCGGGAAACGTTATCAATCACAAGCACAGCACTAACATCACAAGGCCTGCCTCTGTTTCTACCCACAATCATGTACATACTTCGTATTGGTCGCATGTTAATCGTCAAGCTTATCCTCGCTATCTCCCTCTTCAAAGGAACACAAGCTTCCTCCACTGTATTGCGCTTGATGCCGATAAGACAATATCGTCCGGACAAAAATAAGTCTACGTAGTTTAGACGTTAACGTCCAAGGTGTCTCACAATTTCAGTTTTCATAAAAAAAATGTTTTCAGCAGTCAAGTTTTTATAAAATAAACATGATTTCACGAAAAAAATGAATCCTCTGATGCAATACCATAAAAAAACTTCAATGTGGATTTTCAACAACTGATAATTTTTTCAAACCCTATTTTAGCACAACTTGTATACTTCCATGTGGTCTGATCCATATACAATGCATCTATAATTAGTGAAAGAGACGATAACTACTCAAGAAGAATGAGAAATGGACTACCACATGACATCATGGTTTGTGTATGAAAAAGCCAATTTCTCTCTGTTACTCTTCTTTTCTTTCAGTTCCCCACCCTTATTCGTTTCAACTCACGCTCTATTCCAATACTTTTTCTTCCTCTGTCGAAATCATTGAGAGATTCTTCATAAACTACGATACGCAATTGAAGGAAGGAATACTTCTGGCAAGGATGCATCGACGAATTCCTCCAGCAATTTTCCCATAGCTCCATGGATTCCTACAGAGTTTTCTTCTAAAATTTCTTTAAGGATTTCACAAGGCATTCCTCTGGGATTTTCCCTGGGATTTTCTAAAACAGAAGGTACTAGAAATCCCTGGAGGAACCTCTAAACTGCTGCAATTTCTTGGGTTTGTGCTCACGTAAGGACTTTAACTACGTGTCCCGTGGGTGAACCTCTAAATTCCAGTGATTTCCAGTGCTTTTGTTTTAAAATTTCTTCAGGTATTTCATCAGAGACTCTTCAGTATTTTTTTCAAAAACAACTTCAGGGATTATTTTAAATAATTCCTCCAAGGATTCCCCAAGGAACTCTTTCTAAGATTTCTTCAGGAATTCCTCCTGGAATTCTTCCAAGAACTCCACTAGGAATTAATCCAGGACTTCCTCCAGAAACTGTTTCGGGATTCCTTTAGTAATTTCTCCGGGATTCCTGCTGAGGTTTCTTCGGGAATTCCTTCAGGAATTCCTTAAGGAACTGCTATACGCGTGCTCCTGTATCCTTCGCGAACTCTTCTTAGGATTCCTTCAGGATTTCTTTAATAACTCTTTCTGGGGTTTCTTCAGTTTCTCCTCCTGGGTGTTCTTAAGAAACTTCTCATGGGATTTCCTCATGAATTCTTCCTGGGATACCTCTAGAAATTCCTTCAGGGATTCCTCCAAGAATCACTCAAGTACTTCCTCTGCGAATTTAAAATTTGTTCCGAGAATTCCTTTGGGAGTTCTTGCAGGGATTCCTCTAAAAAATTCCCACAGGAATTCCAATAGAGATTGTTATAGAAGTTCTTCTACAGGCATTCCCCCAGAAATATTTAAAGGGGCTTCTCAAAAAAATTCTCCAGGGATTTATCTTGCAACTGTTCCTGTGAATCCTCAAGAAATTCCTCCAGGGATTCCTCTTGGAATTCCTCGAGGGATTATTTCAGGAACTTATCCAGGGATTTCTCCAAGAATTACTCTAAGGATTCCTTCGAGAACTTATGCATGGATTTATTAAGTAATTCCTACAGGCACGTCTCCAGGAATTCTTCCAAGAATTGCTCCAGGCATTCCTCTAAGAATTCCATAGAGAAATTCTCTATGGAATCCTTTAGGAATTGCGCAAAGGATTTCTCCAGGAAGACCCCCAGGCATTCCTCCAGAAGTTCCTCCAAGAATTTTTCCAGGGATTTCTTGAGAGATTTCTGTCGGCTTACCTCCAGGCATTCCACCCGGAAACCCTCCAGGAATTCTTCCAGTGACTCCCCCAAGAATTTCTCCAACAATTCGTCGAGGAATTACCCCAGGAATTCCTTCGCGGATTACTTCAGAAATCCCTCCAGGAATCAAGGATCAAGAAATTCTTCGAGGAATTTCTCCAGGAATTCCTACAGCAATTTCTCCAGGAGTTTTTCCAGGAAATTCTCCAAGAAATTCCCCAGGGTTTCATTCACTTATTTCCCCAGGAATTCCTGCCGGAATTAATCAAGAAACTCTCCCAAGAATTTCTCCAGGGATCTGAATATCCAAGATCTTTTCCAGAGATTCCTCCAGGAACTACGTCAGTGATTTCTCCGGAATTTCATCCAGACATTCCTTTATATATTCCTACAGGCATTCCTCCAGATGTCCTGCAAGAGTTCTTCTAGAAGCTCCCTTCAAGATGTTATCCTAGAATTTCTCCAGGAACTCCTTCATGTGTTCCTCCTAGAATTGCTCCAGGAATTACTCCAGGATTTTTTCAGGGATATTTTCAGGAATTGTTAAGGAATTCCTCCAGGAATTCGCTCAGACATTCGTTCTAGGAGTTTCTTCAGGAAATCCTCCAGAATTTTTATCAGGGATTACTCTAGGAATTCCCTTACGAATTCCTCCGAGAATACATTTAGGAATTCCTCAAGGAATTGCTTTTGGGATTCCTCCTGGGATTGCTCCAGATATTCCTCTTGAAATTCATCCAGGAATTTCTCCAGAGATTCCTCCTGAAAATTCTTCCAAGAATACCTCTAAGGATTTCTCCAGGTCTTCAAATTTCTCCATGGTCTTTAAATTTCTCAAGGGAGTCCGCCAGAAATTTGTCCGGAAGTTCCCCCCGGATTTCTTCCAGAGATACTTTTAGATATTGCTTCAGAAGTTCCTCAAAGGATTCCTCCAAAAATTTCTCTAGCAATTCATCGAATGATGTATTCAGTTATTTTCTCCATGGATTCCTTCCGGAATTTTTCTAGTAGTCTTCCAGGAATTCCTCCAGGAATTTTTCCACCAACTTATTTGGGAAATTCGTTAGGGATTACCAAGAATCCTTTCAGAATTTCCTCAGGGATTTCTCCAGAAATTCCCCCGGGAATTCCTCTTGAGATTCCTCCAAGGATTTTTTAAGAGATTCCTTCTAGAATTGCTATTGGCATTCCATCTGAAATTGCTCCAGAAATTCCTCCGAGGATTCCTTCAAGAATTCTTTCAAAATTCCTTCAAGGATTTTTTCAGAAATTCATCTAGAAAGTCGTCTAGGTATTCCTCCAGAAAGTTTTCTAGGGATTCCTCCAAGAATTCCTCTAGAGGGACTTCTCCAGAATTTCTTTCAGGGATTATCTGATTGTGTATTTCTTCAGAAATTCCTCTCGAGATATCTTCAAAAATTTGCACAGGGGTTCCTTTGGAAATTTCAGAAATCTTTCCAAGGTGAAGGATGCACTCAACAACTTCTCCAGGATTACCTGAAGATTTGGCCCTACCCTATTTGGCATGATGCCATTTGGCATAATGCCGTTTGGCATAATGCTATATGGCATAAAATCCATTTGGCATAACGGCCATTTGGCATAACAAATATTATGCATATTCTTACCAAGAAGACTGTTCTTCGTGTTATGGCAAACGGCATTATGCCAAATGGCCTTTATGCCAAAATGCATTATGACAAACGGCGTAATGCCAAATGGGGTAGAGCCGAAGATTTTGAGGAATCTTCCAGCGATTAGTATTGGAAATATTTCAGATAGTTTTGGAGGAATGCATACAGACAGATACCAGGAATTATCTCCAAAAAATCTTCTAGGAGTTCATCCACGGATTTGTTCAGGAATCCATCCATGAAGGGTCTCCAGTTAGCCTAGTGGTTAAGGCTATGGATCGCCAATCCGGAGACGGCGGATTCGATTCCCTTTCCGGTCGGGAAATTTTTCGCGACTCCGTGGGCATAGTGTATCATTGTACTTGCCTCACAATATACAAATTCATGCAATGACAGGCAAAGAAAGCCCTTCAATTAATAACTGAGGAAGTGCTCAAAGAACACTAAGTTGAAGAGGTAAGCCAAGTTCCAATGCGAACGTAGAACCAAAAAGAAGAAGAATAAGATCCATGAATTTCTTCAAGAATACCCCCTGCAGCTCCTGCAAAGGAATCCCTTCAGAAATTGGTCCTGCGATTCGTTCAGGAATGTATCCTGATTCCTGATATTCTTTTTTTTTCTCCAAGAAGCCCAAGAAGTTACCAATTGATTTTTTTCAGGAACTTCTCCATAGATTCCTCTAGGAGTTTTTCCAGCGATGTTTTGAAGGTGTTTCTTAAGCCATTCAGGAATTCTTCCACAAATTTGTCAAGGCGCTCCTTCAGGAATTCCCCCCGGGAATGCCTCAAGGGTTTCCTTTAACGATTGTTTTAGGACTTATCCTAGGATTTTTTGCAGGAATTTTATCGGAGATTTCCTTCCGAATTTTGTGTAATTTCTCTTGGAATTTCTACAAGAGGTTGCCAAAAAATATTCCAGGAATTCCTTCAGGAATCCTTCTAACATTTTCATCACGAGTTTATTTAGGGATTGAATCTGGAATTCTTACAATAAGTCATCCGGTGATTCTTTCACACATTTCAAATGAGAATCACAGCAGCGCTGGTTTTGGTTGCGTAGAAGTGCACTGTGACTTAATTTGAACAAACAAATTCTATTATCCTGGGAGCGCTTTGAGACATTTCTCTAGGGAATCTTCAATAAATTCACCTAAGACTCTTTCGGAATTCTTCCAGAGTTTCCATTCGGAATTTTTGTAGGAAATGCACCATGCTTACCTCTTGGAAATTCTTCTTAAATTCCTCCAAACATTTTGTTTTGAATACATTTCAGCGATTTTGTCCAGGAATTCCTTCAGGTTAATTCCTGGATTTTTTCCTAGAATGCTATTATTTGAGAGTTCTCCAAAAATACAAACAGGATGATTAATTACAGATAGAACTGCAATCAGACATTTTCAAAAAATCTTCGGACGGGTTTCCGTTATGTTTCACTGCAGAAACTGCTGTGTTGAAGAAAATCATGCAGAACATTCTGGGTTAGTTAAAAAAAGAGTTCCCAATTCTCAAAAGAGTTTAACTATGATTCCTTATGAATAGAGAAAAAAAAAATCACGAGTTAATTAACTGATGCAGCTGCTCGCATCCACTCTAAAGAAGCCTTGCAGTTTTTCAACGCCTTATGAGCTTTCTTAACCTCATCCTCATCATGGTGGTTCTACTGCGTGATCATCATCGACTATGTTAATCCTTCCTATGTTAAAATCTTCGAAGTACTACTTCCAAATTTACTTTCCGACCATTGCACATTGCTGACTGAAACGCAGTCTTGTGCCGCGCAGCATTGAGAGTTGTGTAAAACCTCCGCATATCGTTCCTATCCATGCTTTATTGCACTTCAGCAATCACACCCTCTTGGTGTTGCAGTTTCTCTTCTGCTCTTGCCACGCTGTACCGCATTTTGTTAAGCCGGGTAGGTACCGACCATTAGCTGACGAGATGAGTAATACTATCAGCCGCTGGATGATCCTCCTTGGAGAACAAACGCCCGGGACGTACATCCTTAATCTGGCTTATGTCAGAAGGACAATATTTCCCAGGCTACACTACCAGTCAATCACACAACTCTTAGCTGAAGGTCATCTACTGACCCGTGGAGGCATGAGATAGAAAATTGTGAGGATCAAAGGTATGTTGGACGCTCCTTCCAGATTGTCGACTCACCATTTCGCAGTCCGTTTGAGGTCATTCCTTCAATATTATTTCTAGATTTAGTTCGATTAGGACCACCAAAGCCATCAACATAGCACTCATATGTAAAAGCACTAACAGCAAGTTGTCAACATACCCGCATATTTTTCAAAAAAAATCAATCATTCAAAGCTCGTATCATTGAGCTTTGTTGATCATAAAAACAATGTGCCATTACTCGTCGACACTGCCGCCGTCGACCGACAATCGATTCGACCACATCAGCCCTTCTACTTGACCGCGCGTGCACTAATCGGCAAAGCAAACAATATCCAGGTATTGGACTTATTTACGGCTGTTCTGGGAGAATATCGGCGTAAAATCACATTCCTCCAGTCAATACGCGCGGGTCGGTTATAAAATATTCCCCAAAAAATAAAACGACAAAATATGCCCAATAAGCGGATGAACTCGAGAGTACACCGCATTCAACAACAACAACGGTTACATACGGGGATAGTGTGTGTCGGCTTCCCAAGCATGATGGAAACACATCACCGAAACAAAAAAAAGTTTTATGACATGAATAAATACTCCACTAGCTGGTATGAAAAATGATATCGAATGATAAATTATTCATGTCACTAGTTGGGCTCATTTTTTTCAACTACTCATGACGGGTGCGTCAGAAGGGATTGATCATCACTTGCGAGAGGTGGGATGATTCCACTACAATGGCTACCAACAGGGTGGACGCTCACGTGGCGATGATTCCGTGATACCGGATTGACCTCATTTGTTTACTGGTGCTTTAGGAGGCGATATGAACGGAGTGATAAAAGTTTGACATCGAATACGGGACTCTATTGGGCTGGTTTGAAAGGTAAAAAAGTAAAATTCGAATAATAAATTTATTTTTAATTTATCATAATAGACATCTGGTCTACAAAATGACGAGTCGGCAAGGAGCGTCCAACATATTTAGCTCTGGTCCTCAAAAGTTCATACCTCAGGCTTCCACGGGTCAATCAATGACAGAGACCGCCAGCTAAGAGTTGTGTTCTTTGCTGGTAGTGCAGCCTGGACACAGTTGTCCTTCTGACTTCAGCTAGATTGAGGAGGTACGTCCAGAGCGTCTGTTTACCAAGGAGTTACGGCTCAAACAGCGTCTTTTCTGGCATCCAGCGGAGCGGCTGGAAATGCTTTTCCACTGGCACAACTAGCCAATAAAGCATGCCGTATAAAGCTTGAGATCCTAAGACTGAGCGAAGTCTGTTGGCCGAACTTTGGAGAATACAGATTGACGTCGAGCCAAATTCTGCTACACCCTACGAGATGAACACGTTCCAAGCCACCGTGGAGTTGGTTTCCTGCTCAACGCTCACGCCCACGCTGCGCTCATGAAGGGGGAACCTATTAATGAGAGGATAACTGTAGCCAGATTCAGAACAGCCAGCGAAGGTTGGATCCGACAACTCGGACTATGAGCACGTCATGGGACGCCATGGTCTCGGAGAAATGAGCGAAAACAGAGAGCTGTTTGCAGAGTTTTGTGGCAACAATGACATGGTAATTCAGGGATCGCTCTTTCCCCATCGAGCAGTGCACAAAGTGCCATGGGTTCCCGAGATGACGTGACGGAAAATCAAATCGATCACATTTGCAGCAGTAGAAAATGCAGACGGAGCCATCTTGATGTATGGAACAAACGTAGCGCCATTGGCTGGATCCATTGCGAGGGTTCATCGACAGGAGGAGACAATCGGGCGCCGGTTCAACGTATGCCAACTGGAAGACGCTGTGGTGCGAAGGTCTTTCGTCGAGGAGCTCGAGAACCATGCTGCGGATAATCCGGAAGGTTGGAGCGTAGAAGATCAATGGAGCGCCATCAAGAACGCCTTCATCGTCATCGGTGATAATAATTTGGATGAGCTACACGCGCAGAGAAAACAGTGAAACACAGATGATACCTGGAGGAAAAATTAAGAGCGAAAACACTAGGGACCAATGCCGTAGCCCGAACGCGCTATTCGACTCTCCAGAAGGAAGTGAAACGCTCATATAAGCGACAAAGGCGAGAAAACGCAAATATCGGCGATATTCATCTCCCCTACGATGTCTTACGTCGCCTTAATCGGACTAAGATGAATGCTACGATACCCGTGAAAGACAAATCTGGACAGCAATTGATCGACCCGGCTGACCAGTTGAAACGCTGGTTCGAGCACTTTGGAAACCGTTTTCAAGTGTTGCCATCAACACCTCAGCATTATCCGCCAAGGATTCGACGCATTAATACCGCATGTCAATACCGAAGCTCCATCAGTGTAGGAGATAGAAACAGCCATCCATAGCATGAAATCGAACAGGACCCCAGAGGTCGATCGAATATCAGCTGAGATGGTCAAAGCTGACCCTGTAGTATCGACACAACTGCTGCATCAATTATTCCGAAATATATGGGAAACCGCGACATTTCCGGCCGACTGGGTACAAGGCGTTTTAGTATAGGTACCCAAAAAGGGTGACCTGACTGTATGCGATAGTTGGAAGGGCATCATGTTACTGCGTATCGTTCTCAAAGTCCTCTGCAAAGTGATCCTTAACCGGATACAGGAGAAGATTGGCGCAGCTCTCCGATGGCAGCAAGCAGGATTTTGTGCTGGTCGATCCTGTGTGGACCATATTGTCACGCTCCGTATCATCTTGGAGCGAATCAATGAATTCCAAGATTCTCTCTACCTGATGTTTATTGATTACGAAAAGCTGTGGGGAGCCCTCAGACGCAAGGGTGTCCCTGAAAAAATCATCAGCCTCATTGAAGCGCAGAACGGGGCATTTTCGTGCAGAGTACTGCACAACGGTGTCTTGTCCGATGCCATCAGGGTCGTTGCTGGAGTAAAACAAGGATGTATACTATCACCGCTACTGTCCCTCGTCGTAATCGACGAGATTCTAGTAGGTGCGATTGATCGTGAACCAAATCGTGGGTTGTTGTGGCAGCCCATTACCATTAAGCGTCTACATGACTTCGATTTGGCTGATGACGTTGTTCTCCTAGCTCAACGACGCTCTGATATGCAGAGCAAGCTCGATGATCTTGCCAATTGCTCCTCAGCGGCAGGTCTTACCATCAACATCAACAAGACCAAATCGTTGGATGTAAACACGGTCAACCCTATCAGGTTTATCTTGGTAGGCAATTGGTGGCCGATGGTGGCACCAAGTTCGACAAAGGTGAACGGATCAAGAAGACGAGGGCTGCTTTTGCGAGTTTAAGAAATGTATGGAAAATCAACCAGATTAGTCGACGCACCAGAATCCGAATTTCCACATCCAACGATAAATCTGGGCTGTTGTACGTCAGTGAAATTTGGTGTGTAACAGTGAGAACACTCAATGAATGTCAAGATGAATATAAATCTTCAATAGATGCTGTATATAATTAGTGCATGATGACCTCACAATTGGATCTCCAACAACGTGGAGCTCCATTGTTGATGTCATCAAAAGCCGATAGCGACAGAAATTCGGCAGCGAAAGTGGAGGTGGGTCGGCCACACTCTACGCAGGGGCGGAAACGAAATCTGCAAGCAAGCGTTAGATTGGAATCCAGCTCGTCCTTTCTCATAAAAATGTAATTTGAATCAAACGTTTTTCAAAGCAATTTGTATAAGTCATTAATGCATTCGGTTCAATGAATCCGGAGATATAACAGTTCAAAGTTGGCTATCCGATAGTTATGCCTTTTAAAGCCTGTATCCGCAATAATCGGGACACAGAAGTACGGCTGTAGCTCTGAAATAAATCGGTAAAATTGGCCAAATAAAGAGACTGAAAACTCTTTGGTGTATGTTCATTATTTGTGACAAATTTCATGAAAATCGATACATTACTTTTAACTGTGGATGAAAAACAAACAAACGTGGTTTTAAGCATTTTGTACAATCATGACCAATTTTCATTCGCATAGTAGACACATTCCAGCGTAACGGGACACCGCGAGGAACTAACTTTCGTGAACAAATGACGTCTGCAATCGAGTATAATGTTCATGACCATATGGTTTAATAGGTTTTATAAAAAGCTTATTAGATGTTCTTTCTGGTGCAATACTTGTTTTATGGGGTTTTGGTTCCAATTTACATGATATGACATGTTACATTTCGTAACGGGACACCATCGCAGAAATCTTGTTTTTAAAATTTTCAAACTGAAATGCGTATATCAGCTCTGTTATAAAGTTTTGAATAAAAGAGTCTTCTAGACATTTCTTCTTCGGATTGATGTGAACAAGATTGCCGAATTGAGTTTTACTGAGAAATTTAAAGTTTTGGAAATATTCTTCATTTAGTTTTGGGAGCGCAGCGTTACGCTCGCGTGAAAACAGTGTTTTGCAAATGGTGTCCCGTTACGGCTAAAGACTTCTAGTTGTAGATCAAATGTTTTCCTAGATAAAATGTTGGTGTCTTCGACAATGTTTTTCAGACAGATGGTAGCTGTCCGGCAGGACACAAATAGGCCTTCAAACCCGCTCTGGCCCTATGGTGGCCATCGGAATGGGCCCTGGGGAACCTGTTCCGAGGTTTATTTAACCTATACGTTCCCGATAACGACAACTTATTTTCAAAATGCTGGCATTTCGTCAAATTTCATCCAATTTTTTTAAGTCGCCCACAATTGATCATAAATTGGTGCTAGTTTATTATACTCAAGTGGCCATGCAATATCCGGAATGTGCTGGGGTCAGGGGGTTGTCAAAATGGCTAAAAGTGATTATTTTGTGTGTTGTTGTGTTTGAACCATCAATTTTCAGCCAAACAGTGAAACACAACTGCTATAACCAGATTTGAAGTGACAAGTTCCGCGGGGCCTCATTGGGGACACTTCTGATTTTCAACCTATACATGCCGTGCGACGTATCAATCTTCATGATTTCGAATGACTGAGTCAGAAACGATAGACTGAAGTATGTATCAACTAATATGGCCACCCCGGAACATATAGCACAGGTTCCACGGGGGTGTCATCGGGGACATTTCTGGTTTCCAACCAATACATACGGAGCGACGTATCAATCTTCATGATTTCAAAAGAATGGGATAGAAAAAAATGACTTAAGTATGTATCAACTGATATAGCCGCTCCGTAACACCTAGAGCAGGTTCTACTGGGGCCTCTAAAACACAATAACACACACGAAATAATCACTTTTAGCCATTTGGCAAAACAGACCCTTTCCCCACCCCCTGACCCCAGTACAATCCGGAATATATCCGGAATTGTTCCGGATACTACATGGTCACTTGAGTGTAATAAAAAAGCATCAATTTATGATCGATCAAGGGAGACTTAAAAAAAATGGAGGGAAATTGACGAAATGCCAGCATTTTGAAAATGTGTTATCGGGGGTCGGGTACGTGAAGGTTAATTGTATCTTCAAAACTATGGTTGTGCGGAGTATCTATCTTCGCGGTTTTTCCGCATTCTACATTATAATGAGCCGAAGAAGATTCAATGATACATATCTACAGTACATTCATTCAGGACAGTCTTTTCAAGCATATGTCGCACTTTAAACCTTTATTTGAAGGCTCATGCGCCTTGGGAATAAAGGAGCCAATTTCATTTGAAATAAATTTTACATTTCTAGGGGATTTTTTCTTTATACTATGTTAGTTTTGGGGAACCGTAAAACTCGCCGTTTGGTCAAGGTTAGAGAGAACAATGTTTTTTTAGAAGGGATGGGATTATGGGGGCTTTCCGTTGATATTTAACTAACGACAACCAGTAACGATACAAGGATTTCGAGAAGAAAAAAAGATTGACAATCAAAATGACAAGGGGAGGTCGCTAGATTTTCAATCAATGGTTATAATACCGTCAAGGCGCCATTCACCGTGTGCCTGCGAATACTTTTTCATTATTTCCATATTACGATTGAATGGTATGACAGTTTCCATATTACGATTGAATGGTATGACAGTTTCCCTTCAATTTCACCAATACAACGTTGTATTGGTGAAATTGAAGGGAAACTGTCATACCATTCAATCGTAATATGGAAATAATGAAAAAATATTCGCAGGCACACGGTGAATGGAGCCCCCACGGTGAATGGCGCCATGACGGTATATGTTGTCACAAAAAGTAATGCAACGCCATTTTCGTGATGCATTTTACATTTTTTTTAATTTTCAATAAGATCATAAGCTTCAAAATGTGTTTGTCGTCATAAAAGTGAGTTATACGGTGATTAATGGGGTAAAGAAGGAATGCCAACCATCACTTCAGGATCTTCAAGTTTTGTATGTTGTGTGATTCTATAAACCTTTTTATCATCATGGTGGTAATTCATAGTACATGTTAAAAAGGTTATAGCAGGGGTTCCCAACCTTTTTCAGGTGGCGACCCCCTTTAAGAATTGTCAAAACATCTGGGGTCCAATGATTTTTTTTAGAAAAAAAAATGAATTAGATGTACGAAACCGTATTTTTTCGGGTACAGTGACGTAGCCACAAGTTTACTGTGGGAGGGATTTTTGACGATTAATGAAACGTTTCGACAATCATATTTTGTAAACAATGATGTCATGAATATTACATTTAAGTCGTAGCTGAAAAATAGCGGCGCAGCCGAAAATTTTTTCTTCTGGAGGCGTTTCATACTGAAAATTTGTTCCTCAAATTGTGGCTACTGCGGTAATTTAGTATGATTTGCACAAAATAGAATAAAATTTTAACATTTTTTCTGGTAACATCGCGGCCCCCCTGGACTGGCTTCACGGCCCCCAGGGGGCCGCGGACCACCGGTTGGGAACCCGTGGGTTATAGCATTTAACGAGTATGTTGTCACCACAAAACTTCATAAAATATCACTTGTTATATTGATCCACCAAAATACCTGCCTCTTGTTTACGTAGTTTTCGTGAGCTGAGAAACGGGCTTTGTTCCAGTAGGGGCGTTACACCAAGAAGGATAATGAAAATATATACACCCTATAATATCATTTCATCATGGTAACGTTTTTTGGGGTAAATATTTGATCAAACGAAACTTATTTATCCACTTATGAAAGTCTTTATAATTTTCGTAACGGGACACCAGCTCTACGTACCCATTGTAACGCCTAAGATAACGCGTCGATCAAGGTAACCCATATGATGGAAGAAAGGTCTCCACGAATACTAAGAGAATCCAGAAAATTATTTTACTAAAGTTCGTAATAAATTCGTTATTACAACAAATGTGCTATTTTCGTAACGGGACACCATTAAATTGCGGCTATTGCAAAAAGTGCTTAAAACTTGTCAAAACCCATTTGTATGATAAGTTACCTTTTGGTGTATAAAATATACATTATTATACTACATTAACAAAAAATAGGTATAATGTTTTCAAACTTCAACATGCAAGCAGCCATATTTGAAAATCATCAATGAAAAATATCATTTTTCTTACATAAAATGCTATTACTTCACCTAGCTATTTAAATACGTTACCAGTTAAATTTTAAGTAAAACAAATGATTTTCCTAAGATAGAACCTACCCTTTTTCATATGCTGGAAAGCTTGGGGCAAAACAATCACTTTGAAATTTCACACCCTTGGCGTAGAAGTGTGTGGAATGTGTCAGTAGATGGTTCTTTTACGCTACAGTTCGAAGTTTTGTGATGATTATTATGAAATTAATTATTATGAAATTGTGAAATGTTAGCAGTTATGATACTTATAGAGGCACTTTCTTGCAAAATTTCATCAACTTTTATCAATTGGTTTGTAAGCTACTGGTGTTGATAGGGGTGAGTGTTAGTGAAAATATTTCGTGTTTTTCATATGCGATGTTTGCCTATTCATAACTTTTGAATTTCTTTGCCAATTTTCATGAAATTTTCACAGAAGGTAGTTGAATATGTGTATTTTATGTCTGCAAAATTTGATGATTATTGGTATAGTACTTTCAATAGTACAATCGAAACAATAAAGGGTGCAGTATAATTGCTGTCTGAGGGGCTAAAATCACGTTCAGTCCCAATATTTCTTTCGACTATAAAATTGTTGAAAATGCATGGATTTTTTGAAATTTTGCCTATGCAACGAAGGTAGATTGAGAGGTTTTTGTTCAAAATTTCAGCCATTTCCTTTGCTAAATGCAAAAGTTGCAAAAAAAAATGCTTAGCTGCTGACAAGCAAACTAAGGGCTGTACAAAATTCAATGGCGCGCATTCTACTTTTTCATTGCCACAACAAAAAGTACTGCACCAATTTACATGAAATTTTGTAGGTGAAATGAACACATCTTATGATGTTATTAGGCCAAATTTGAGCAACTTTAATGTATCTATTACAGATTTACAGCTGTATTTCTGTGTCCCGATTATTGCGGATACAGGCTTTACTTGAATCTTTCTAACTTCAAATATAATAGCCGTAAATTTAACCCTTTCAGGACGGTTGGGTCATTTGCACCTCGCTGACGCGTTCTACAGCGGCGAGGTTGGCGAAAAAAGTCGTCCCGAAGGGGTTAAACCTACTGATCAACTTACAGTGAAAGTCAGAGATGGGAAATGATGAAGATTGCAGCTGAGCAGACACAAACCAAAACAAACATACTCGTGAACAACAGGGGCCCGAGAATACTCGCACTTCTTTATTCGTGAGTAAAAGCTGGCAAGCACTCGCATGTGATTCGCGAAGCTTCGTGAGTTTTTTGCATTTTGACGAAAAACGCATTTTAACGACTGGCAGTGCTGCTTTTCAGGAAGAATGAAGCATAAAGCATTAGTTTATTTTGGATAACAACTGGTTTTGCTATTATAACCACAATAAAATGCACTTCCCGCACCTCCACTTGTTATTCACGAATAAAAACACATGAGTGTTTCTGTTTTTGTTTTGCTTCTTACTCACGAAGCAGGCGGGTGCGAATAAACTCACACACTGTTTACTCTCGGAATCGTGAGTAAGCCCTGTGTTGGCTTTAGGTACACTCGCGAATTGCCTCATGATGAGAGTAATTCCTTCACTGGTGAAAGTTTTGGCTTGGTGGTTGACCATTTTATGAAAAGTAAAAACTTCGCCAGTCTCGATAATTTTATCTAACCCCTGTATGTAACTCAATTAAACATTTAGAACATGCTGTCATAAATAGGGTTTCAAAAAATAAGATGAATTCCAGACGAAATTCTGGTATTCAAGCTACATATTTGATGTACATCTTCGTTTCTATCGTTCTAAAATCTGTTAATCAACCTAACACCGACAACGACCATACTAACAATGAACTATTCTTCGGCGAAGCCAACATACGCAAGCTGCTCAAAAGCGACTATGATTTATGTCTTGTTTGCATTAGATCTACCGCACCTCCACGCATAATGAAAACCATATTGTCTGCAAAACCAGCGCAGAGGGGATATTCTTATTTTCCTACGCCACGGATGGAATACAAAAACCATACATACAGTAGTACAGTAACAAAGCCGGTGCATCTTTCTTACCGTTGTGACTTGTCGACAGTTCCATTCAGACAGAAGAGAGCAGCTACAGTAAAAGGACGCAACAAGTCAGCCACCGTGTAATGGTAAACCGAAAATGCATTTGTACCAACAACACCGAAAAAATAGGTATGTAAGCATAACAAAGCAACAGCTAAAATGACGACGACGACGGAACGGAAGCTACCTTCCTTAGAATAAACACCTTGTAACGAAAAGCAATGCGAAGTAAGAAAGAAAATAGGGATCGGATTTACGGCGGTTTGAATGCACGTACGGACGACCGCCAGAAACCACCTTATATGTGTTTAGTCTTGAACATCGTGGTGGTGGGCAAAGGTGCAAAACACCCGGTGGCAGCATGACGCATATGTTGGGTGTTGCAATGCTCTCTAGAGCACCAAAAGTCGCAGAAGGTACCCGAGTGTGATTATGCGATCCGCATTTCGAAAGAAATCGCTACTTCTGGAAAAAAAAACGCGCTGTCGGGAGCAACCGGCGGGATTCCTAGAGTGGCCCACCACACTGCCGCATATGAGGTGATTTATGAAGTTATTTCATGCACTGTCTCTGTCTACAGAAGCTGCTTGCTTATTACGGTGATTTATGCGGTTGTGCAACTGTGGCAAGTCAAATTTGTGAATGAACTATGATTAGTGAGATTGGATTGGTTAATTTCTTAAAGTGAATAAACTCCCACTGGGCTCAACATGTTCTTAGGTGTGTATGCTTGACCCATTTGTGAAATTTAAACAAGATGCTCTCAATCGAAAGTGGATCAACATTGAACCGCTCTGAGTAGGAAATGCCACAACCGTGTTCACCCCATCAAGGTTTTTATATAATGTAAGGTTGAGCATGACGTTTAGTTTGTGGAGAAAAGCAGAGGAAGCGAAATTTCAAAGGAATTTGAGGAGGCAGGGGATTTGTTTTCAGAATTTCTCACGGTGAAAAAATAATGGCCGCTCAGTCAGTTTTGACATCTAAGACTACCTTAGAATATGTAAATACCTTGCACCCCATGTGGAGTCAAGAAGTGTTTAGAGAGAAAAGAGCCTTTAATAAACGTCGTAAATTTGTTTAATTCTCTGTGCTGTGCTCTACTCCATAAATACTAGAATTATCAGAACAAAATAATTACATGGAACAAGTTCACCAATGCAGAGTATTGAATTTCTGAAAGAAGAGTTCACATTGCAAGAAGCTCAGGACAATATTTTAGGTCATTCCAGGAACACTTCTAGTATCTAATGGTAAATTACTTAGAAATAAGATTACAAATCCACTTAACGATCCATTAAAATTTAAAGATGAAATCAGGTATACCCCAAGAAATTTACAACAATAGGACGCAATCAGTGAAGTACTAGATTGAAGGTAGTGAGCCGGATTTTTGTATGATGAGATGATCGATTCTCCATTTCTGTAATTGGATGGTGCACGCTATGTCCAAAGGGAAGTATTATGAAAAGTGAATGTACCTCAACATTTATTCGCTAGAAGTATATTTTTGGACCTCTAGATTCAGAAAATGTGTGGTTTAAAATAATCCATCTTGGGTTTTTTTCCATACATTTTTATATGGGACAAAATTGATCTTTAAATGACTTTTTCGATATTTGTATGGGAAAATATCAAAAATATCAAAAAAAAAAAAAAACAAGATGAAATATTTTAAACCGCACAGATTCTGAAACTAGAGGCCCAAAGCTATGATCCTAGGGAATAACATTTAAGGTACATTCGGTTTTCATAATACTTCCCTTTGGACATAGCGTGTGGTGCAAACAGAGTAGGTATTATGATTTCTTGCCGAATTTGATGCTGTTTGAGCAAAAGTTTGGGTAACTGTGTTGTTGAAGTTGCAAGAAATAAATAATACAACAACACAGTTACCCAACTTTTGATAAAACAGCATCAAATGAGGAAAGAAATCATAATACCCACGCTGTTTGCACCATTTCATTGCAGAAATGGAGAATTGATCATCTCACCATACAAAAATCCGGCTCATTACTTTCAATCTAGTATTTCACTGATTGCGTCCTATTGATGGCCCGTGTAGTATGTTGTAGAATATGTCAATCCGACGAGGAATTCTCCTATAGTTTCTCTGAAAATTCATCATGAATTTACAATGTTTCTCAAGATGAATTGGCGAAGAATTCACCAAGAACTTTATCGAGTCAATGACTTTATCGAGTAAAGTCATCCAATTTCCTTCAATTTCTATACCGTCTACCCCCGCACAATGGTCCAGATTTGAAAATAAGTGGCGAAAATCGCCAAATCATAGTAGTCTGCCCAAATAAATTTATTGAAACAATATTGAGCTCTCAATTTCATATTAATGGCATATTCATTATTTGTCGATTTCTTCAAACGGATTCCTAACAAAATAGCTGTTTTTCATACAATTTGGCTATACACATATCACTATGGCGCTAATGTTTTGGCAGCTCTTGGCAGCTGCAATTTTCCTTATCTAATTCTGCATACTTAGACAAGCGTTTGAAACGAATATCTGCGCGGAAAGTAGCTGGGAGCGATTTGTAAGACACTATGAAGTTGAAGTATAATAATTTCTCGTATTGATAATATGTGATGTTAATTTTGAAGCCAAAGGTATTATTTTGATCTCTTTTTCCATTGCAGGTGCCTAATATAAACAAGAACTTACGAATAAACATCTCGAAGCCATTCAATTGCTTATATTATTAGTCTTTTATAGTGATTGAACATGCTTGTGTTCTTTATCAAAAAATCAGCCGTTTTTCCATCAGGAGCTATTTAGCGCTGTACAAAGAAACAAAATCATGATTTCCAATTTATTTAACAGACAGTCAACGCTTCTGATATTGTAGAAGAAGATCGATATACTGAAACCCATTTAAGAGATGTTCAAAAATTGAGTTTTTGCCAGCTTTTCACAAAATTGGACCATTGTGCCCCGTTGTTAGTTTGAACGACACCTCACTCAAACCAATCATTTTTTTTTAATTTGAACTCTATTATTATTAGATTTATAAAGGAGATTTTCAGCCCGAGGCTGGTTCATCTCCAAAGAATTTGAACTTCTAGTAACCCTGTTGGCATCGAAAACACACTGATGGTAACCCTTTTTGTTGTTTTGCTCTGATTCTGCATTTCGTTTCACCCCGTTCCATGGACAGAAAGACGTTTGAACCACTTTTAGTTTGAACGATGTGCAGATTAGCGGGGGTCAAATCAAAAACTGTTCAGATTAGATGCGGTCAAACCAACGAGGGTAGACGGTAGCTTATCAGAAGGTATCAGAAGGCCGGCTCCAGAGGCACGTTATCCTCCATTTGGGACATTTGTGCCATCGCCATACATATGAGCCTATTTCATCATTTACCTGAGGGAGAATGGGACAAGGGATGGGAATTGGGAAAGGGAAAGGTGATGAAACCGGAAGGGATGCCCTAGAAGAGGGAATGAACGCATAAGCGCAACGAGAGCTCATAGCTCATACCACAACGGGGTTAATCAGTGCCCTGAAAAGGACACTGTAAAACGCATAAGCGTAAAAAGAGCCTATAGCTCATTGGAGGCAGCTTGCGACGTCATGCGACTTTCAATATGACATAGAAAGGCACGTCATCAAAAGCATCCTCAATATTCAAGAAATCACCCAAGCAAAAACTACGTTTGAGCGAGTGCTTTCTTGAAAACGTATACAACTTTGTGTAAAAGAGTCACTGTGGACATCCCAAATTGGGAGACATGTGAGTTCACATGAACAGGCATGTTAGCCAGACGAACATCACAGATGTGATAATCGACAATGCGGAACTTATTCCTTCTTTTTACAACGCGCGCACCCTTTCGGGATAAAATTACAGAGTAATTTCACGCCATGAAAATACCCAATAGAAAACTACAAGAGTTCAAAACATGTTTGAAAAACTCAAATCCCTCTGGAGAAAAATAGGAAAAAGCCCCATTTGCTGCAGGAGATTTGAAGTAAGCAGAGCTTTTTAGTGCCCACTAAATCGATTCTATAGCTACAATCCTCGGGGTAGAAGCTAAAGATTCGTAGCTATACAAAAGACTGGTTTATCCGAAGACATTTAGAACTTGAACAGGTCCGAGTTCCATTCAGGAATACCTCTTTCGGTCCGCACAGACCGCAGAGGACAAGCTTCTTTCAAAGCAGTAGCTATGGTATACCACAATGAAGGGCGTTATAATAACAAAACCATAATGAAACTCTCTTGGAGCAGCAATGGAAGCGAGTTATCCATAAAATGTGATCGCAACCAATTATTACAGGTTCCCTAGCTTGTTGATCAGGGACGCCTGAATACGCAAAGTTTGCGAAGGAACACTCCAAAGTGCAAAAAGATCAAATGGAGAGTCCTCATCTGACACATGCCAATCAGCCAACCAACTGACAAATTCTGCTCATGCAGAGTTGGGTTAGGTGCAATTCTATGTTAAGTTAACCATGAACTGTACTACCTAAGTATTCCATCAAAGTGAAGCATCTCAAATCAATGTTTGAGCTACTTCAGATGCCAAATATCAGCGAAAAGATGCTGAAAACAAGAGCTTACTTGAAGGCATCCATAAGGAAAGGTTGAAACATACTGTTAACGTTATTCTAAAATATAGCATGCTCGAGGCACGACAGTTCATCTATAATGAAAAAAGCAAAGCTGGGTTCACAAGGTAACCTATACAGAAGTTACCCTACGAAATTGAACTTTTTGAAGTAGATCCACTTGGGCTACATACGCTTTTTACGCTGAAAATTGATCTGAGGTTTCCTTGTCGTAGCCACTACCCAAACTAGACAGGATTACACTCTTCACAATCACAGCACAAAAAGGTAACATCAACGACCAACCAAATCGGTGTTAATTGAAAAACGCCAATGGCGAAAACGCATTAAGCGAACCCATATAGGCAGTAATCCCGAGCAGTGGAAAATATCAAAATAATAACAACGGAATCACAAAACCTGTTTTTATATCTCGGTTTGTTATTATTAACTTATTAAGTCATCACCGTTCCATAACATGTTCTATTGGGCAATCTTATTTTGTTATGATCGTGCTCTTGGTATATTTTCTTTAAATTACATTTCAATAACATGTTTTGTTGTAGCACAAGTTCAGTTATTATAATGTCATTGAGACTGTACAAATATTTGATCAATAATATTACAACATAACTAGCTTTGCAATCAAAACTACACCATTCGAGATTTTCGTTGGTTACAGCATTCCGGGAGGAACTGTAAGAGAAAATATTATTTTGCCATCACTGACATTACATTATAACTGTGACAGAGCCAACATATCAGCCTTTTGTTTTATAAGCACTTTGAAAAGTATACCTGTTTTTTTGTCCCAGTTTCAGTTAGGTATGAATACGAAAATAGAGAGTGTAATAGAGTGTTAGCCATTTTATGAAACATTTTGGATCAACTGGTGGAATCCAAGGACGAATAACATATTTTCGATAAAAATGTAAAAAAAGTCACCAAGAACACCATTGATTATTTTTAGACATTTTATTTTTATTGATTTCACTGCATCGAGCCCACTTAGATTCACTTGGATAAATGTGTCAATCAATAAGGTAATAATGTAAATTAATCTTATAAACAATGAACTACCTAATAAAAGGTTTCAAAACGACGGTAGTTTTTCATCGTAAGTCGTTTGGAAAATAAACGAAAACAATTGTTTCTCTCTGTTTTAGATAATAAATCGTTTGCGGCAACAATAGCGTCCCAATTATGAATGCAACATTTAACAATAGATCCTATTGTTGCGTATCCCATTGAATGCATATGGGACTTTGGAGGAGTTCCTATCCGCATCAGAAAAAAAAGCAAATTTTGTTTTCAGATTGTTATCAATAACGTATTCATATCAAAATTTGTTATTGAAATATTCTGAAAATTCGCTGTTATTAAGTTGTTTTTGAAACTAACAAAACATGTTATTGAACAGGTCTTCCAGGAACATTTTCTTGTTATAATTTTTGTTATTTTGCCGCTTATGACAGACAAGTTTATAACAGGATATGTTATGTAAATAACATGAAAATAACTCTTTCCGCTACTCAGTTATTTTTCCAAAATAACACATTTTATTATGCTGTTGCTATTCCCTTCTGCTCGGGATGTAAGCTAATTAACAACATTTGAATAACCCCGCCCTTATTTAGCCTCAAATTTGAGACTTAAGAAGGGCAACTGATTATCTCAGAGAAACGCAAGGTCCACTGCACCATTGCTCCGGTTAGCGCAGTAAGGGCGTAATACTGTGGAGGACGCCCTAATTCTCCACAGGCTCCGTTTGTGGTTAGGTTTTTATTAGACCCCCCTAACCATTCATTCTTTGGCACGGTAAGCATAAAGCCGCATAACACCATGAATTAGGGGTCACCTGTTTAGTGGACTCTTACCACTGGATCAGGCGGTCCGTAGTGTTATTCTTAGCCGATTGAGATAACCGCTACCGACACTACACAGCTATCTAACCTGATCGGGAAAAGAAGTTAACATTGATGGTCAACTTCCAAACGAACCCGAACAGCCGGCAGCTTAGTAGCTTAGTAGCTTAGTAGCAGAGGTTTTTGAGGATTTGCTTATAGAAGTGCTTCCAAGAGTTCCAAGAGATTTCTGAGAGTTGTTTTGAAATTTTTGCCGAAGCTTCTGCATAGGATTTCTGCAGGGTTTTTTACGGCGTTTCATCAGGAATATCTCCCGGGATCTCTGTCAGAGATTTTCCCGGTATTACTTCCAGAGTTTCTCACAGAGATCGTTGCATAATCATTCCTAAGTTCCTTCAGCGATGTCTCTTAGTGGTTTTCCGGGATACCTTTGTAACGGCTTCTCCCGGGAGTTTTTGCGATACTTTTGCAGAAGTTGTACCAACACCCTTAAAGGCACGAGTAACCTTCACGCAGTGAGGAAAAAGACAAAGAATTTTTCACTCATATTTGTGTACGACTGGATCAACACAAAAAATGTACTGATCTGTGATCTGGTGTTACACAAATTTGCGTGAAAATTCTTTTGTCTTTTCGGTCGCTGCGTGAAAGTTACTCGTTGCGCTGTGTACATCGAGTTTTGCGTGAAGGACGAGATTTCATTTGCACTTGCTTGAGGATATCGCCCGTAGTTTCACATGGATTCTGCCACATGAGATTCATCTAGGATTCCTTCCAATATTCCTCTGGGAGTTTCTTCCAAGGATTATTATTATTGGCTCTTTATTATGGGGTTTATCAGCCCAAGGCTGGTTCATCCCCTCTTCCAAGGAAATGCTTAGGTTATTTTAGGAAGAAAAACTCCTGCAGAAATCCCGACAATAACACTAGAAGTGAATCAAAGTGAAAATTCATACGTAAAGCCCAGTGGATTCAGTTGACAATTTTCGGTAGGGATTTCGTGTGAAGCTCTGGGACTAATACCGGGAAAATCTTTGAGAGGTCTCTGAAAGAAATCGTGGAAGCAATTCCGTGAGAAATATCAGCGAAAATTCCTGTGTAAATCCCGAAAGAATCTCCAGAAAAAATCCCAGATACATCTTGAAAAACTTCAAGAGACACCCAGGAAGCAACACTTTGAGAGAAGTCTCAGAAGAAACTTCAAGAGAAATTCAACGAAAACTTGTAAGTAATATCCCGGGAAGAGCTCCGGAAGAAATTTCGTGAGGAATTCTAGGAGCAACACCAGGGAAACTTGTAGAGGAAGACCTGAAAAGAACTTATACAGAAAATACGAGACAAGCATTTGAAGAATTACTAGTAGGAACTCTAATTTTTTTATTCCTGTTTGGGTTTGTCACTGCGACCTGTTTTTAGATCTATTGTGACATTACCCGTATCCTTAGTGTAGTGCATGTCGCATTACTCAATTGCCATTGAGTGGCAATAAAGTTTCGATTTTGATACAGTTTTTGTTTTGTTTTCATAGAAAAGAAAATAAGAGTACTGATATTGGCCATGCATCGGAAACCTAGCATCACCCTTGTTTTACTGCTAAATTCTCCTCAGTAAGTTTAGGACCCGGGTTTTTACATTAGCAGCAATATCATTCCAATAATGGAACATGTGTTCAGTAATAAGGATTCTAGTATGTTCCTTGCGCACTAGCACTTTCCAGTCTTCGAAGAGTTAGTACATTCATGGATCCCTAACCCAATTTGATTTCCTTTGCATTGAGTTTAGCCTCAGATGGTGAGGTTTTTAACTATATGCAAAGTAAAGTTGGTAAACTCAGTTTTATTCAAAAACTGGAAGTCACCAAAACACCAGTAGTAAGGACTAAATACTATAATTCCTTGAATTACCAGAACACATATTCCAAAATTGAAAAATAGGACGACACTAGATTTCGGTTTGGTAGACCTATCACCGTAACGCATCCCAAAAAGGCGATCTACCCACGCTACGGGCTCCGTTAAAGATCGAGCATCTTTTAAACCCCCTCAACCATTCATCCCTCAGCACGGGTCGCCTGACACCTTGGATTGGGGTTATCTGTTTGGTGGACTTTTACCCCCGGAACAGGTGGTCCGTGCATAACGACAGTGAGCTGCTCCCAACGTGATGCTTTAGAAAGGTAAAGAGAAATCCTACGAAATCTGAGAAATACCCTGGAAGAAACAGTAGTAGAAATTCCGGGAGAAGTCCTATGATAACTTTTAAGGCATATCCCATGAGAAACTAAACGAAAGCTCATGAAATTTTCTTGAAGATGTTGCACGAAGAACTTTGGAAGAAATTCCGTGGGAGACTCTGTGATCAATACCGGGAAAACTTCTGGAAGAAATCCAGCAAGATCTTTTTCTGAAAATCCGTGAAAAACTTTAGCAGAAATCCTAGGAGGAACTCTAGTTAGCAATCTTAAGACTAATTTCTGTAAAAAAATCGGTAGAAATCCCATGAAAATAAATGCTCGAAATCTAGGAAACCTGCTGGGGTAATCCCAGGAGAAACACCAAAAATATTGTAAAAATCATTCAAGTGGAATCCCTGGACAACTGAGAAATATCCTGGAAGAAACTTCTGTAGAAAGTCCGGAATAAGCTCTTGGAGAAGTTCCACTTTTTTGAAAACGCAAGAGAAACTCCGTGAGAAATCTCGCGTGGTATGCTAAGAGCAATACCTCTGGAGTGAAACCTGGAAAACAGTCCTAGAAGATCCCCGTAAAAAAGAACTCCAGGATAAGTCGATCGGAATTCAGGAGTTCTGAAAAATTCTCGAGAAGGAATGCCTGAAATAACTGCTGGAATCTTGACGGTAGGAATCTAGTGACAAAATGTTATAGGCATTCTAAGAAGTATCTTTAAATGTGTTCCAGAAAAAGTCCTTGTAGAAATTTCTGAAAGAATTTCAAATTTCTGATTCATTCACGTCTACTTGGTATTTACAGCATTTGTTAAAAATCGTCTCCTTGCCAAAAATATCTGCTTGATCCACGAGTCTTCCCCTTGTTCCTCTAGCATTGTTATCTAGATTCCCTCTGATTTTAACTTGCTTTCAATCTACCCGAATCTGACAATTAATTCTTTGCGAATTCACAAGCTTTTCAGTAAAAAAAATTCAGGGAGGAAGTTCAGCTAAGTGTGACGACCCATATAAAAATGTCACAGATTTCATACAAACAGTGAGACCTAGAGCAGAGCCGTTCAAACTTTAAGTGATGTAATTTATGGATGTTCCCTAATCCGTAGGCTTGTTTCGACAGTTCTGCACTACACGCATGTAGTAAAAGCTCATGTTCGTTGGAAGTGATCCGAAAGTGCCAAACTCTCAAACACCCGAAGATAGGAGGCCAATAAACATGCTTCCATTATACGAAAAAGTTATCGAGCTCATTGTTAAAGAAGAATCAATGAATTATTGCCAGAATAATCCGGTTTCAGGAAGCAACATTCTTGCGAAACAGCATTAAACCAACTACTTGTTAAATGGGAAAAGGCTTTAGAAGATAAAATAGCAGTTTAAGCATTTTTTTAGATTTAAAGAAAGCATTTGAGACCATTGACAGGGAAAAGTTATTGCGTACTCTAGAAAACATAAGAATTAGTGGTAGGGTTATTGACTGGTTCATTTGTCAATGAGAACACAGGCTACTTTATATGAAGGTCAATACGTTGAATTAGGAGTTCCACAAGGTAGCGTGCAAGGGTCAATACTTTTTATTTTATATATTGACGATATTAAGGATGCTCTAACGTTTGGTAATGTGAATTTGTACGCTGACGATACAGTTTTGATCATTATCGCTGACAGTATTGCAGAAGCCTATGACCCACGCTAACCTCCCGCCTGCATTCTATACAATACTTTATTGGATTCCAAAAATAAAGGTTGGCATCAATGAGGTGCAGTTACAGGTGGCGCAGAAAAACATTGCGAGCCACTAGTTGTCTCTTTTGTGCTACCGCTGAATTTATGCAACTTAAATAGTGACGTCACTATTTGAGTTGCATAAGATCAGTGATAGAACAAAAGAGACATCTAGTGGCACGCAATGTTTATCTGCGCCACCTGTACCTGTACCTCAATGGGTTGCCTTCACTATGGTACTTGTTAACAATGTTGCATACAAGATATTCTTTCATGTAAAATCGAATAAAATTTAAAGGTAATTTAAATAGTGAGAGTTTCAGTTTTTGTGTAATAAACATGTCCATGAATTCTTCCGAATATTCCATGAGTAATTCCTCGACTAGTCCCTCCAGATTCTTTGGATTGCATCATCCACATATTTTTAAGGAATCTTGCAACACATTTTCACTAGCATTTAACCGGTTCTGGCTTGATATTTTTTACGAAAAACTATGGTAACATCCCTTACTGCAGAAAAGATTACTATTTATTTCACCTTGAACAGTACGTGTAAGATAATAAAAACTGCTATGCAGCCAAAAAAAAAAAACTTTCATTTAAATTAATTCATCAATATTCACCAGAATCATTAAAACAACAGTCCACTCCAAGCTGGAATAGTGCCATAATTGAATGATGAGCCTACGCCGCGTCACGGCAAACCGTTGCTTGATTATTAAAAACGGCAATATTTTCTCTCCGGGTAAACCAAACACCAACAAGGACGAAAACCGCACATTCGCGGATTAAGCGCGATCTCTATTAGCTCGCGCCTTCCCCCACCCAATAATCTGTGTTGTGTTTTCGAACCCTTCCCCTGGGGCCTCCCTTCACCACCAGGTCAGATCAGAGTGGCGTGTGACCTCAACCTCAACCGTTGGCGAGGATCTTTCCAAGCGATAAGACACACACACATAGGTAGAGAGAGCAAATTAACTAGCACCACTTGTCGACGGTGCACAGTGGGACCGACATTCATCTAGTGATGCCAAGATGTGGGAAGATAAAATGAAGAAGCGTTTTGCAACAGCTTATTTATCGAAAAATAACTAACAAAAAATAAATAAAAAAAATCACAAAGGGCAATCTGTGAATAGAGAATGTTGCAGTGAAAATGAAGGTTATTAAGAATATAAATCAAGATGACAATAGATAAGGAAACATTTGAACAAAGAAAGGGAATCGAGAAATGATTAAGAGAAGTGATTAAGTGAAAATGTGAATATGTATGAAGAATAATATTTAAAAAACATGATGAAGAAACATAACACAGCACAGAATGAAATAAAAATGAAGGAAAATGTTAACAAAATTTAGAAAAAGTAATCAAAAATACAAATTTTTGGATGAAAACAATACAAATTTAAAAAAATGAATATTGTGAATAGCAATGGAACGATTCAGTATGACTATATTTTCTAATATTTGTCCAACGGTGCGACGCACAGTTCGCAAACTCGCGAACCGAGAGAGCACACTGAGAGGGGCTCGAAAAATTATTATTGCTTTTATTAATATGTGATAACCGTAATCAAAAACAGGAAATTGATCAATTGAAGTTATTAAATGACACCCAACCGCACACGCCTGGCGGCCACACACAACCTGGCAGGAGGCAAACCAGCTTCCTAAAACCACATTTCCTCAGCACATGATTGGGATTGTGGAGAGGGGGGAGCTTTCCAAAAACCGGCGGCAGTTCCGGTGATATAATTTAATTCGCGTGCGCGTTCAGCGTTCATCAATTGCTTTCAATATGTGGAAAGTGGGCGGCGGCACCGGCACTACTGGTACTGCTCAAGCTAATTAGATTTGCGATATTAATTAGGACGATCGGCTGTCAACGTGCGCTTGGACAACAAGTGATGCTTTAACGAATGTTTTGTTCACGTGTGGTTGATAAAATTGAGAAAACTGAATGTAAACGAAAAGTCTACCTTCTGAATTTAGTCGAGTAGGTAAAGTAGTTCACCAGATAAGGTTAAAAATAGTACCGAAGAACAGGGTGTGAAAATTCACAAATTAGCATCTCGTGATAACTTGTATAGGTTGAATCTAGCAGATCTTACTATCGATCAGTTCAGATCCAACCAGTAGTCCAACTCCGAAAGTGGTACAGTGGCTTAGGGCATTAGGCTACGAACCATCATTTGCAATCACATCACCTGGTCTGACGTTCAATTGGTGTCAGGACAGTTTCAAGCAATTGCATAAAATATACGTTCCAAACTCCCAACGCCCTTTGGACCTAAGGGGAAAATATTCTCCCAATGGACGATCCGGGTGTAGTAGTTCAATGGAACATTTTTGTTTGCTGCAACACAACTATTATTTCATGCAATTCAATAATGGCATGATAACTTTGTTTACCCCACTGATCATTTATGCAGGTGTACAATGAACTTTCAGTTTTTTTCAGTTCCACCACCCACTTACTCGCAGAACTTGTTAAATGAATACTATGGAACATACTATGACTTGTCTGGGGCACGGTTGAGGAAAAAAGAAAATTTATGGTATTCATGATTTTCTATGAAATATTTATTTCTGAAACGAGTTGCAAAAAGAGGATTTTTTCAACACGAGTCGTACAGGGGATGGCCAAAATGTTTGGGATAGGCAACTTTTTTCCTCTCACAAAAATGTTCTACATGCTGTAACTTTTCAAAAAGTGCATCAAAAATTCACAAAATTTGACTGTTATTTCACCTGTTATATGTGCATGATTTGAAATTTGAGCTCGATTGGTTAATCTTTCGCGAAAAACACTATTTTTTAGACAACTAGTTTTTGAACTGTCATATCTCGGAAACCAGTGAACCGAATTGAATGATTTTTTTACGTTTATCAACAATATATTGATACTCGATACGACGCTATAAAATGTAATGTTATCTCACGATGAATAAAGTTATACCGGTTTGACATTTTGACCCATATAGAGGAAAATAAGTCAAATTTACAATATCCTACAAAAATGATTAAATTTGTTGTTCTTTCAATCCAAACCGATTCTAATATATCTTATCAGAGATATCTCCAAAACAGAAGCAGAAAATCTTTGGATATCAACACTAAAATTTAATGACATTGATGTAAAAAAATACATTTTTCGAGAAATATCCAAAAAGTTTCAATCCATGATCATTTCTTCCAACGTTCAAAATGTACCTATGTTTTAAAGGCATGAGAAGCATCAATGTATTGTTGATGAACGTTCAAAAGTTAATTAAATTCGGTTCACTGGTTTCCGAGATACGACAGTTCAAAAATAAGTTGTCTAAAAAATAGTGTTTTACGAGAATGATTCTAGCTTCGCGAAAGATTACCCAATCAAGCTCAAAATTGTACCAATGATGCACATATAGTAGGTTAACAAAACAGTTAAAATTTGAGAAATTTTGATGCACTCAATGAAAAGTTTCAGCGTTTTGAACTTTTTTGTGAGAGAAAAAAAGTTGCCTATCCCAAACATTTTGGCCACCCCTGTTCATTTATCCAACGAGGCTTGTTGAGTTGAATAAATACGAAGAGTGTTGGAAAAATCGAGTTTTGCAACGAGTTGAACACAAAATTTTATGCAATTCAGTATCATAGTTTCTAATTTATATTTTGGTATCATAATGATTTTTTTTCCAAACTGCTTCATTATGCAACTAAAGTGAATTGCATAATGAAAAATAGTTGCATATTGTTCATAATGCAACTCATTTGAGTTGCATTATAAACATTATGCAACTCAAATGAGTTGTATAATTAAAAAAAAACATTGCAAAAAATTTGTTGGGAATTCGTTGCAAAACAAGATTCTTCGCATTTATACAACTCGGCAAGCCTCGTTGGGTAAATGTACGAATATCGTGCTGAAAAAATCAACTTTTTGCAACACGTTACATAAATAACCAATATGTAATGATTTTTTTTTTCATTATACAACTCATTTGAGTTGCAATCTTCGAATTTTCGGCGAAGTTGTCGGGAAGTCCTTGATCTTCAAGTTGATGAACTCGATGTTCTTGCAGAGATCTCTTTGAGAGTTTTCTCGGCGATTTCCTACTTGAATTCTCACTGATTATCTTCCAGGCAAATGTTCAGGCATTTCTCTAAGAGTCATAAAAGAGATTTCCGCTGGAGTGCCTCCAGAAATAGCGGTTGGAGATTTCTTCAGAAATTTATCCAAGGATTTTTTTAGGAAGGCCTCCGTTGATTCCGACATGAAATGCTTCATGACAATTATTTCAAGGACCCTTGCGGGGTGACAGACAGGGGTCGCGAGATATAAGTTTGGGAAATGATGTTCTAAACAATGATTCAGGAGTTCCTCCGCGTTTTTTCATAGATTCCTCCAGAATTCTTTCTAAGACATTCTCAAATCATTCCTTCAGAAATGCCCCGAAGTTTTGTTAAAAAATATTATAATATTATATTTATTATTTTTGCATATCTCAAAGGAATTCAATATGAATTTTCTCCCTCAGAATCCTTCCAGAGATTCCATCAAGAATTTCTTTAAGGAACGAATCCATCAGGAATGCTTCCATGGATTATTTCTGGTAAATTTGCAACAACTACATCAAGAATCAAATACATCTCTCCTAATGATTTATTCAAGCATATCTTACAGGGTGCGGCAAGAAAAAATGCGGAAACTTCAAAGAGCTTTCATAGATTTGATTGATTGATTGATTGAAAAATGGCTAATATACTAAAAAATGGCTAATATACTAAAAGTTTTAACTATAATTCCTTGAACTATAATTCCTGGACAGACGCGCCAACTTGGTCAATGTATTGGGGGGCATAGCCTGGTTTTTCTGATGTTTTGTATGGGAAAATCGAAAAATCGTCAAATATTGGGGGGGGGGGGGCAAAACCGTGCTTGCCCCCCCCCCTAAGTTGGCGCCTATGTTCCTGGAGTAGTGTGCCTTGAAAATCCAAGGCATACTACTCCAGAGCCATATAGTTTTGATATTATAGAGAAAATTAAATTATTTATTTTATCAGATGTGAAGTTCAGCGATCCGTTTACTTCTTTGTGGTTTGAAAATACTGATTGTCTTCAGCTTCAGGCGCTATTTTGTAAATGTTATTGATAAAAATGAAAAAAAAAAACTTTGAATAACTTTTCAGAAAATTAGCCTGTTAGAGATCATGGAACGTTAAAACATGGATTAGCTAACGTCAAATAGATGAAAATAAGGAAGAGATGATAATGAATGTAATCTGTTTATTTACATCAATTTAACAAAAGGTAACATAACATTCCAGGTACCGGCGATCGATGCGTTTCAACAGCCACTGTTTTTTAGCAGGCGGTACGGTAGCTGACTATCACCGGAAGCTAGCCGAGCGGAAAATTGAGATCAACGAGAGCGATAATCCAACATTCTGTGGAAGTCTTATGATAGGCCCTGCTCGAAGACGACCTAGGAACGGGTGGTTCGACGAGAAGTGCCAGAGGCTAATGTTTCCGGGGACCCGGAAGAGCAGGGAGCAAGAGTAGCCGAAAACAAAATCCACCGCAAACAGAAAAGAGAGCATGACGAAAATGTCATTGCTCTGACGAAAAAAAGTATGAAACATAACGATATGCGGAGGTTTTACGAAATCGTCAATGGCGTGCGGAGAAAAACAGCGCTTGTAACCGTCATGTGCAATGATCATGATGGGAACTTGCCGACAGACAAAACAATGGAGGCTGCCATGTGGAGAGTGCTCTTCGAGGAATTGTTGAACGGAGGGAATGGAAGAGCGGCAGGCAATCATGCTGTGGAACCTCGTACGCTAGACGAGGTTAAGACAGCCATAGAAGGCTGAAAAACAACAACGGCCGAGCTTCTCAATCACGGTAGTGAGCAGCTGTATCTACTCTTATAATACATGAAGATATGGGAAGAGGAAGAACTGTCTGCTAGTATGTTGGATGGTCTCACTTGCTCTCTATGCAATAAAACGCATCGAATGGAATGCACGAATTACAGATGGATAACACTTCTCAAGTCACCGTACAAAATTGTTGTCCAGAAATCTGTTTTACCGGTTGAGGCCGATTGAGGAGCCATTCGTCGGCGAATATCAGATGGGTTTTCGTGAGGGCCTATTAACGACGGATCAGATGTTCATCATGCGGCAAATTCCTGATAAATTTCGGAAGTATAACTTGCAGACGCAACATCTGTTTATTGGCTACGACTCAGTGAAGAGCGAGTTATGGCAGATTCTGATCGGTTTTTCGGCGAAACTGATGGGACTCATTCGTGCGATGCTTGACAGATCCAAATCAAGTGAACGGGTTGCGGATGAAACTTTGTCATCGTTCGAACCTTAGACAGACTGATGCTTTTTCTAAATTACTGTTCAACATATCACTGGAAGGAGCGAGGAGAACTGGTGTGCAAAACAGAGGAACCATTATCACACGGTAGCATATGCTCCTGAGCTAAGCAGACGATGCGACATCATCGAGATCGACCGTCGGGCTGTGGAACAGGCCTTCATACCTTTAAAGCGGGAGACTTCGAGGATTGAACTTACAATAAACACCGTAAATACCAATAAGTAGGGTACGAAAAACAAAGAATTGAAGCGTTGTTTGTTTTGTTTATTATTTTTTGTATTTTTTGTTAGAAGTGAGCTCGTATGAAAACAAAAGAAACGAAAGCAATCGGTGCCGTAATCGCTTGTTTTCGAACAGGATGAATTTGGGAGCGTGAGATAACTAATGGCATACATACCCTACACGATTTCTGGTGGTCAACATCGGTACGGCCGTGGCAGTAGTGACGAAGTGGCGCTAGGTGGAGAAAAGTTTGATGTTGTGGGCGAATTTGTTTATCTTGGTACTCCAGTGATGTGAGATAATGATGTTACCCGCGAATAAAGCAGGACAGGCTGTGGTGGGCTGGGCACGTAGCTCGTATGCCGAAGAAACTACAAGCTAAAACCGTACTCAGCAGAGAACCAGGAAGGGGCTGTCGGCATCGTGGAAATCCGCACAAACGCTTTTTGTAATTGAGGAGGATCTTAGCATCTATGGACTCTAAACGTTCAGGGTGACTGGAAGCGATTGACCCAGGATCAACACCAGTGGAGACTGCTTCATTTGGCGTAGACCCACCGCAACGAGATGTATACCATCAAGTTTCGAGTAAATAATATAATATTTAACTGAAGATTCATTGTTTCTTGATATTTTATCATTCGGCTTGATATCCGCAGATCACTAAACACTGCAATAGAAACATCTAGCTGTTTCCTACGCAAGTTGTACTTCTGTGATGCTGCTAATAATTGGTCGGCGTTAAGTCAGAGAGGACCATGTGTCTTTTACTTAATTTCTAGAAAAACGACTTTAAAGTTAGCAACTGTATAAGTTTAGAATTTTCCAACAAATGTTTTTGAATTTTTGCCATAAATCTCAATAACTATTCATCACAGCATCGCTCTGCATTGATCGCGAAAAAACGTAAAATAATGCTTGAAACCAAGAAATTGCTAAGTAATTGATTGTACTTAGTCCACTTTGACTGAACGGTTTTGGGAAAATCTTCAACCATTTACAGTTCACACTCAAGTTTGTACATATTTGATGAAAAAAGAATGCACAAGTAGGACAACAGTTAACCGAAGTGGTGTATAATGTGAGCAGGAAGTTTGGAATTTGATATTTCTGTTATTACACTGTTGACCACCATTTTCAATTTTTATGTTCAGTCAGAGTGGACCAAGTACAACAGTTCAATATCACATGAAAGGTAGTCAATTAATGATCAATTTAAGAACTTTTAACTTCAACATGTAATATCTAACAGGTTTTGAATGTATTTTCATAGTTCGGTACGTTTTTGGAATATTGAAGTTACACAGTTCATAATAATTTATTCAGAGGACTGGCATTTTTCAAAAATTCGTTCAGACAGAGTGAACCAAGTTCACAATTCTTTAATAATCGGTAAAATCAATTTCTTCACGAAACGGGTATTGGTACTTTTCAATATGATGCCCAACAGCTACTGAACAAACATATTTTGATTTGGAAAGGACTACGAAGAATAAGGTAATTTCAACTATTTTTCTTAGAGACACATGGTCCACTCTGTCTACACGCAAAATGCCACAATATGCTTCAACACGATGATCTGTAAAATACAATATTGACCATAATAAAATGAGATTTCACGTACTTTCTTGACCGATAATCATCAGAAAATGCGTTAGGGAGTCATACGATTTGAAAACGTATAACATTTTGATGATAAACTATTTTATTTGTTGGATTTTAACCAATACATATTTATTAATTATTACGATATGCTAAACGGTTAACCCAAATAGCTACGTCTTTGAAACAACGAAAATCGAAGTAGAGCTCTTCTTATTCAAGACCACAATAATTTATTAACTGCGAGTGTAATTATTCATTTTGATGCAGAACAAGAGACCGGCATCTTTACCGTCTGACAGTATACTCAGTGGCATAATCCAGAGCCGTTATAGGAGTTAATATGGATCATCATCAGGCGTCGTCGCGTGCAAGTGAAAAATTGTTCACGCAGCTTGTTCAGAACGAAAATGTCTCCAGATTTGAGTAATGTGCGTAACCACGACGAAGCTTACTCCAGGCAGTACATAGCAGCGAATGATGTATGTTCGATAATCACTTACCCCAATGCGATGGGTGTCGACCAGACGTCTTAAATAGATAGGGGAAACTAGTCTATATTGTTGTTTAGTAGGGAAGTGGAACCATCTCGGCAGGGGTAATATTTTATTTATTTGTTTATTTATTTGTTCACTATCTTCGTCATGGACGCACAGATTGTTTGATTAAACTAGGTTCCTTATTCTATTCTTAAACTCTAATTTAGACATATTAAAATCGAAATCTGCACTAACTACATTAAAAGCTTTCAAACACGCACAAAAAGGACTATTTTGACCAGTTGGTTCTATGAAGCGGGATTGCAAGAAGCGTTGAGCTACGGAATCGTCGCGGTGGAACATTCAAGGGAATTTCACCAAGAAGTGTAGTACAATCGATGTTACCATTGAGGAGATCAAAGACGAACAATCGTTGAAGTTTAACTCTCCTCACCGCCAAAGATTCTAAATTAATGAGCTGGCAACGGTCTGGATAACTTGGAAGGTTAGTTGGATCCGACCATGGAAGCTGTCGCAATGCAAATCGCAAGAATCTACGTTGTAGACGCTCAATCCTTAAAGTTTGCGTTAAATGGACCGGTGTCCAAACTGGTGCAGCATACTTTAAAATGCTCCGAACTAGTGCGCAGAACAGTGTTTTCAATGCGTAGACGTCAGTAAAATCCGAAGCATACTTACCTTACCGGTCAGGCTAAGGCCGGGGTGGCCTCTGCTGTACATAGTAGCCGCCTCCATTCCACTCGGTCCATGGATGTTTGTCTCCAGTTCCGCACTCTGCGTAGGGTCCGCAGATCGTCCTCCACTTGGTCGACCCACCTAGCTCGCTGCGCTCCACGTCTTCTTGTACCGGTCGGATGACTCTCGAGAACCATTTTAGTCGGGTTGCTATCCGACATCCTGATGACGTGACCCGCCCACCGTAGCCTCCCGAGTTTCGCGGTATGGATGATTGTTGGTTCTCCAAGCAGCTGATGCAGCTCGTGGTTCATTCGCCATCTCCAAGTCCCATCTTCCATCTGCACTCCGCCGTAGATGGTACGCAACACCTTCCGTTCGAAAACTCCAAGGGCGCGTTGGTCCTCTGCACGAAAGGTCCATGTTTCATGCCCATAGAGGACGACCGGTCTAATCAACGTTTTGTAGATGGTTAACTTCGTGTTACGGCGAACTTTATTCGATCGTAGAGTTCTGCGGAGTCCAAAGTAAGCACGATTCCCTGCCACAATGCGCCTCTGAATTTCTCTGCTGGTGTCGTTGTCGGCGGTCACCAGTGCGCCCAAGTACACGAATTCTTCAACCGCCTCGATTTCATCACCGTCGATATAAATTCGGGGTGGCGGGCGCGCTGATTCCTCCCTGGAGCCCTTTGCCATCATGTACTTTGTCTTCGACACATTAATGACTAATCCGATTCGCCTGGCTTCACTCTTTAGTCGGATGTACGTTTCCGCCATCGTCTCAAATTTACGAGCAATAATATCAATATCATCGGCGAAACCAAGCAGCTGAACGGACTTCGTGAAAATCGTCCCACTCGTGTTTATCCCCGCTCTTCTTATTACACCCTCCAGAGCAATGTTGAACAGCAAGCACGAAAGACCATCACCTTGCCGTAACCCTCTGCGAGATTCGAAGGGACTCGAGAGTGTCCCTGACACTCGAACTACGCACATCACTCGATCCATCGTCGCCTTGATCAACCGTATCAGTTTATCCGGGAATCCGTATTCGTGCATAATCTGCCATAGCTGTTCGATCGATTGTATCATACGCCGATTTGAAATCGATGAACAAGTGATGTGTGGGCACGTTATATTCGTGGCATTTCCGCAACACCTGGCGGATGGCGAACATCTGGTCCGTTGTAGCGCGTTCACCCATAAATCCAGCCTGATATTGCCCCACGAACTCTCTTGCAATCGGTGATAGACGGCGGCATAAAATTTGAGAGAGTATCTTGTAGGCAGCGCTCAGTAGTGTGATCGCGCGGTAGTTCCCGCAATCCAACTTGTCGCCCTTTTTGTAGATGGGACACACGATACCTTCCATCCATTCCTCCGGTAATACTTCCTCCTCCCAAATCTTGGTAATGACCCAGTGTAGTGCTCTCACCAGTGCTTCTCCACCGTATTTTAGAAGCTCGCTTGGTAGTTGATCTGCTCCAGCGGCTTTGTTGTTTTTCAACCGGCCAACCTCCACCTCCATCTCTTGGAGGTCATGGGCCGGAAGTCTTTCGTCCTGTGCACATACTCCTAAATCTGTTACCACGCCACCTTCGGTACTTGCAACGTCGCCATTGAGGTGCTCATCGTAATGCTGCCGCCACCTCTCGACCACCTCACGCTCGCTCGTGAGAATATTCCCGTGATTATCTCGGCACATGTCGGCTTGTGGCACAAAGCCTCTGCGCGAGCGGTTCAGCTTCTCGTAGAACTTTCGTGTTTCCTTAGCGCGGTACAGCTCTTCCATCGCTTCGCGATCTCGTTCTTCCTGCTGGCGCTTCTTCATCCGGAAGACTGAGTTCTGCCTGTTCCGCGACTGTTTGTAACGTGCCTCATTCGCCCTCGTACGGTGTTGCAGCATTCTCGCCCATGCTGCATTCTTCTCGTTTTTAAACTGTTCACATTCGCCGTCGTACCAGTCGTTTCTGTGATTCGGAGACGCGAAGCCTAGTGCTGTAGCCGAGGTACTGCCTATGGCGGATCGGATGTCCCTCCAGCCATCTTCAAGTGTAGCTGCGCCAAGCTGCTCTTCCGTTGGTAGGGCCACTGCTAACTGCTGTGCGTAGTCTTGAGCCACTTCTACGTTACGAAGTTGCTCGATGTTGAGCCGCGGCGTTCGACTTCGACGCGTGGTGATAACTGTCGAAAGTTTTGAGCGCATGCATACAGCGACTAAGTAGTGATCCGAATCTATATTCGCACTGCGGTATGTGCGGACGTTGGTTATATCTGAGAAGAATTTACCGTCGATTAGAACGTGGTCGATTTGATTTTCTGTTTGTTGGTCGGGTGATCTCCAGGTGGCTTTGTTGATATCTTTGCGGGGGAAGAAGGTGCTTCGGATTACCATACCACGGGAGGCTGCAAAGTTTACGCATCGCTGGCCGTTATCATTCGATACGGCGTGCAGGCTGTTTCGCCCGATTACCGGTCTGTACATTTCCTCCCTTCCTACCTACGTTCATGTCGCCGACTACGATCGTATGTTTGCTCTAACTGTTCGTAGAACGCTTCTTTCTCGTCATCAGGTCTATCGTTCGAGGACACGACACATGAGTAGGGAACATCAGCAGGAAGAGGCCCTTGGTTTCGTGGTAGAAGCACGCGTGGGCCTTTTGTAGTTGAGGAGAACCTAAAGCCTGGAACACATAGCGTCCGTTCCGTCGAGGTTTTCGTTTTTTTTTTTGACAGTTTTCCCATGGGAAATGTGTCAAACTACTGTCACGCACACGCAAACGTATGCATTGTGTGGGGCACTTAAGAACTCTAAACGTTCAGAACGACTGGAAACGATTGGCCCAGGACCGAGACCAGCTTTATTCCGTGTAGACCCATCTATACGAGTATCAAGAATTAGGTAAGTAACATAACATTCAATTGGAGATTTTAATTCATTTTTTCGTGACATTTTATTATTCCTCCTTTTTTTTTGTTTTAACCTTTAGGTACTTCTGTGATGCTGCTACTAATTACGATATGATAAACGGTTAACCCAAATAGCTACGTCTTTGAAACAACAAAAATCGAAGTAGAGCTCTTCTTATTCAAGACCACAATTTATTAACTGCGAGTGTAATTATTCATTTTGATGTAGAACAAGAGACTGGCATCTTTACCATCACACAGTAATAAGTGACATAATCCAGAGCCGTTATGGGAGTTAATATGGATCATCATCAGGCGTCGTCGCGTGCAAATGAAAAATTGTTCACGCAGCTTGCTCAGAACGAAAATGTCTCCAGATTTGAGTAATGTGCGTAACCACGACGCAGATGACTCCAGGGGCTGTATGTAGCAGCGAATGATGTCTGTTCGATAATCACTTACCATAGTATGTAGATATGCGGTGGTTGTCAACCAGGCGTCATACGATTTAAATAGATAGGGGAAACTTGTCTATTGTTGTGGAGTATATGAAACTTTTAAAATTGATTTGCAATAGAGCAACTTTTTTGTAATAGGTCTGGTGACATCCCCACAGTATTTTAATTCAATTTATCTCCATAATATGTCACTTTCCTCTACCCAATTTCAATACGTTGTAGACTCCCCGCTTGTTAAACAAATGCTCATTGCTCATTTAAAATATCTAGCCAGCAGAAGTCATCGAGTCATCGAGACCGACGAAATGAGAAGTCAAACTAAAACGATGTTAAAAAGAAGTTGTTGACGAACGAAACGGCGATAGAAAGACCCAGAAGCCCAGAGCCAGAACGCCTCGTGCTCACAGTAACAGTAGGTACATATACCTAATCATAGTGTTCTTATGTCGAATTCGTTTTTGAACCTGGGTTGGAACTGGATCGGCGGAAAATGTGTAAACAAACAACGTCAAACAAACTTTAGTACAAGCGAAACCGAAGTCGGGTTGGGGTTGAAACTGTGATCTGATCCAGTTCCAACCCAGGTTGGAACTGAATCAAAAACGAAAACGACATTATTGTGTGCCGCGCTTCTTTTTATTCGATCTGTGTCGGTCGGTGCTCTTCCAGAGTCGACGACGATGTGGCCAAAGTCCGGATGTTTCCCAGATTCTGCTTTGCTGTTTTCGGCTCAGAATGGACCCATTCAAAAGGTTCCCTGACACTTATATGTAGCAATTTGTAATACAATCCAATGTGCTCTTTTGCTGTGTCTGGGATGGTTATGACGAGCGTCAACGTCGAAATTGTTTTGAATTTTCTCTGCCTTCTTACCCTTTTTGGATCACGTGCTGGAATGAACCCTCAGCATAAGAACGATTCGCGGTCAAATCAAATGCAGATTTTTTGTCGGTTGGTATGTGTTTCTTCATTGCAAACTAATGGAACGGATACAAAGGGGAAGCGAGTACGCGCGGTACGGAACCTGTTGCTTATCTTTCGCATTCTTCTATACAAATCGTAATAATAAGAAACCGATGTGCGGTTTGAAATTGTCTAAAAAAGATTTGATGCGACCGTGACAGGACTCGAACCTGCAATCTTCGGATCCGAAGTCCGACGCCTTCTCCATTAGGCCACACGGCCACCGATGAAGAGAAGTGGCTTACTATGCTTGATGATAAGAAGCAAATTGACTGGACCCAAGTCACACACATTTAGTAGCTTATGGACATATGTAGGGTGTTGATTCCCTTATTAAGCATGTGGCTCCCATTTTCATCCTACTGAAACAAAGAATTGAAACGCTGTTTGTTTTGTTTCTTATTTTTGTATTTTTTGTTAGGAATAATTACGCATAAAATCAAAAAGAACGAAATCAATCGGTACCGTAATCGCTTGTTTTCGGATAGGATGAATTTGGGAGCGTGAGGATACTTATGGCACTCGTACCCTACATAAATAACACTAGTTTACAAAATAAAATGAAAGTCGTGAACTTCTGTCAACGATCAAAATTTTTAAAGCACAATTTAGCACTGATTTCGAAACCGTGCTTCAAAAATTTTTAAGCAGGGCAGTTTTTGAGTTTTAGCTCAATATCGAGTTTTACAACTTTTAAAAATATGGAATTTACTAAAATTCAAATTCCATAAATTAAAAGCTGAATACAATACCATTTGATCATCTGAATGCAGGTTTTGCGTCAGATTGGTGAAATTCAAGATATTGACGAGTTTTAGGGATGATCTCCTTAAATTTTAGCCAAATTTCCAAAAATATATGAAGAAATGTATTTTTTTTTTCAATATTTGACAGATTATATGTAGGCAAGTTACAGTAAAAAATTCAGCGCAATCGGAGCATTGATTACAAAGAATGAGATGTGTGAAGTGAGCGACGTTGCTTAAAAATAGAACAAAAATCGATTTCAAATCATCAACCTTGTATGGAAAGTCGAAAAAATTTCCGCGCTACTGTATTTTTTTTTCCTTCGCGTTTACGAACTCAGGGCATGATTCTATACCAAAAATGATCATCTGCTTACCGAGTTCAAAAATGCTGTAAACTAATGTAATGGATTTATGGATTTATCTTCATCCATCTTCTATTACATTGAAAGCTTGTCTGGCAAATTATTATCAGTTTTTTTTCGTTGTTTTCGTCATAAATCATTTTTGTCATTTCGTTAATTCTTTCGTCACGCAAAAAATCCCCATTTTTTGACCTCATGTCATACTATTGTCGTCACATTTTGCTGTTCCTTCTATGCAATTCCTTTAATAATATCTTTCAGAATTGTCTCGGTAATTCCTGCAGCAGTTCCTTTGGAAATACATTTTGAATAGCTTTGACAATTCTTTCGGTAACTCCTTTCTCAAGATTTTTTTTTATTCTTCTGCCAATCTTTTTGATTATTTTTGAAACATTTATGTTTTAGATAATTTCTTCGGAAATATATTTGACAATTCCATTAACAATCATTTTAAGAATTGCTCGGACAACTCCACAAGAAACCACTCTAACGAAATTTCTTCGGCAATTCTTATGGAAGCTGCTTAGGGAATTCTTCTGGGATTTATGAAGAAATTCTTTGAATTCTTCGGTAACATTTAATTCGGAATTCCTTGGTAAATTTATACAGGATTTCCTCCACCAATGGCTTTGGTGATTTCTTCAGCATTTTCCATGTGATTTCCTTCGTATTTTTATTTGGAAATAACTTCGGCGATGCCTTAGAAAATTTCATAGATAACTCTTCTGAAAACGTCCTTCCTACGGCAATTCTACGGGAATTCTATAAGAATTTTCCATAATATCTTTGGAATTTTCTCCGGTTATTATTTTTAAGAACTTCTTTGGTAATCATTTTGGGACATGATGATGAAGTTTGAAGTTTCTGTTGTTTTTTTTTCTCATGGGGAATTCTTTCAGTAATGCCATTTAGAATTTCAACGACTATTTCCTTTTGATTTTTTTCGATAATTTCTTTGCAAACTTACTTGGTAGTTGGTAATCTTATTGATTTTGTTTTTTAAGAAAGTCTTTTAGTATCTTTTCAATACTTTTGCGGCATTTTCTTCGAGTGTTAATGCAACAAATTCATAGGAAATTACTTTGAAAACTCCTTTGGCAATTCTTCATTACACCTGAGACGAGTTCAGCAAAGTGTGACGACCCGTACAAAAAAATCAGAGGTTCCATACAAAAAGTGTGACATAGGAGGAGGGGGGGTTAAAATGGACAATTATTGCGTGACGTATTTTATTAACGCTCCCTCATTTGAATGAATTGTCACTCAAATGACTAACTGGGCGCAAAACACGAAAACCCGGATAAAATTCCGCCAGAGTGAAAAATCATCGGATGTCGGGTCAAAGTCGGGTCAAATTTTATCAAATGTTAGATCACTGTTGGAACCACATCCGATAACTGTTGGGTCTATATTGGGTTTGTTTTCAAAAATAAAAACTGGTCAATGATAGGTTTATGTCAGGCTATACGTCATCAATTACGAGCAAAGCTTGAACCGTTCAACAATTGGCGAGAATCGTCCAACATTAGGATGAGCTAGCTTATGGAAGCTTCAACATTTGGGTTATAGACTTCCCATACAAATGTTCTATTTTCTCTTGGAAATTGGAATTTAAGGGAATACAAATTAAATGGGAAGTACAAGGAATGAGTGGATCTAGACGTTCACTGGATATTTTTCAACTAAAGTGGAATTATGCACGCAAAAACAAACGAAAACAAAAATGCCAATACTAACCGTTCAACAATTGGTGAATTACCCTATTCTTAATTATACCACGAAACCTAACCAGAGTTGCGCAATATCAGTGTATCAGGTGATCAGTGTATCAGGTGACTACTGATATTGCACAATCGTCACTATCACTCCAGACTGTTCAATATCAAAACGACAATGACAGAGTACGACCTGATATTGACCCGCACTCTAGATCACAATCATTGCAACTGTTGTGATATTTTAGTGGGTTTCGCCAAAACTCAAACTTTTTTGTGACCAACCAAGTTTTGCATCTTGTTATTTTGTACCACATATTAAAATATCATCTTGGTAAATCTTCATTTGGAATTTCAAACGAATTTTAAAGATGGCCTATCAGTGATTTCCACACACCATCACAGTCAGTCCAGTTCTGATGGAACAAGGAAAGTGACGATGACTCAATAGAGCGCACGCTGACTTGGATCGCAGTCGGCCTATCAAAATCAGCGATTTGCTTACCATTGACAGTGACAGAGTGCAACTCTGAACCTAGCCTCAAACTGTTTGACAATTCTCAGGTCATTTTGACAGACCACACAAATGTAAGAAAAAGACAAAAACATGCTTCTACTTTACCGACATTGTTGCCGCCCTCTTTTTACTCATGTTGCATCTGCCAAAATAACATGAGAATTGTCAAACACTTTGAGGTTAGATTTCGTCGTGTAATAAAGAATTGATTCGGCAATTCCTCTGATCATTGGGGGGGAAGGGGGGAAGAGCAACTGACGAAAGTGCCGGGGCTGGGATCGAACCCATGACCATCTGCTTATGAAGCAAACGTGTGACCACTTGCGCTACGGACCCCTGTTAAGAGAGTTATCATTTTGGGAATTTCTTCGGAAGCTCTTTTGGGAACTTTTTCGCCAATCACTATGAAAAATGATCACATGATCAGGCAATTCTTTTGTATTTTTCAGTTACTCCGCCGGTTTCTGACAGTCTGTTCGAAATTTCCATCTTCTCTGTTTATAATTATTTTGGAAATATCTTAGCAAATTCAGTTAAGCTGTTAGTACACAGGATTAAATACCAATGCTCAAATATCTTGTTTGACTCGATCGAATTTTCATTAGTGTTAAACTGATGAGAACTCAAGAGACAGTTCTTTCCTTATCAAATATTTGACCCTGTGTACTACTGGCCTTGGGGTCCCCTGCAGCAACTCTTTCGACAAATTCTTTGGAAATTTGTGTGTCTATGGAAATTCTTTCGGAAATTTTTGGGATTTTTTTTAGAAATTTCTATGGTTTATTTTTTTTTAGAGGTTCCTTTGAAATTTCAGTCATGCCATTAGCTTTTTATGATTTTTTTCACAAATCTTTCTGGACATTCTTAAGCAATTATTTTTTGAAATACATAGCGATACAATTAGGAATTCATTCGGAAATTCCTTAGGAAATTGTTTTGTGGGTTTTCTGTATTTTGAAAATCTATCTGGGAAAATCTGCAGCATTGTCTTTCTAAATATATCATTAGCTCACTAGTGGGTATTAAGTATCAGAATCCCAGCTACAGAGGCACGTTATCCTCCATTCAGCACATTTGTGCCATAAAAAGGGCACTTGAGTGTGGAATTAAAAGGTACAACACTTCTGACAACTGTTTTGAATATCTCCTTGTTTTTGAATATCTTCAGTTATTTCTTTGGAATTTCCTTCAGGAATTCGATTGAGAATTCTTTTATCAATTACACTAATGGGCCTAGCAATTCGTTCTAAAATTTCTATGGGATTTTTTCTGCTATTATCTTAGGAATTTCTTAAGCTATTTCTTTGAAAATATCTTCGGTTATTCCTTTGGTATGTCTTCCGGCAATTTTTTGAAGAAATTCTCATGAATATTATGTAGAATGTATTTCAAAAGGAATTAACAAATTCATGCACAACTGAGAATGATTTTTCAAAAGAACTGTCTGAGAAATTGCCAAATAAATTACCAAATTTCCAATGCTATTTCCTGAAAAAAACACCAAGGAATTTGTCGAAGGAATTGCCGAAGAAGTTCTCAACAGAATTACGAAAGGAATTCCCAAAGAAATAGTCCTTTCAATTCCCAAAAGAATTGGGAGCCCAATCCCAAAAGTTTGATTTTTTGTTGTTTTGTATTTTGAATATTTAATTTATTTATAATATAATCGTTCCGAAACCCATGTTACACACGGACAGAAAATCATTCATATTGAAACTAAAATAAAGTTTGTTGAAATTACACATTGAAATTAATTTGAAATTATGTGAATTCTTATAGTTTCAAACAGATTTGTCAATTAAAAATCCATGTGAATTTCTGTTTAACAATCCAGTGTTTTATGGCGATTCTTGTAGAAATTAACATATTTCTACTTTGTTTCGAAGCCCATATAACCGACAATTTCCTCGGTGTCGAAGAGGAATGTAAAAACCACAACATTTAACATAAAATCAAACATAGTATTTTGACGCAAATGTTTTACTGATGAATCCGATGAATCCCTCGGTCACTTCTGTCAAACCAAGCAGAATGTTTTGTTTTACAAAGCATTTACTGTTTTTCAAATGCTGGAGGAGGAATATTCTCCAAATTATGCAAAGATGTAGTAAATAACCAAGCATAATTACCTTAAATTAATGCGGCGTACAAGGTAAGGTATATTTTGAAAAGTTGTAAATTTGATATATCAGGAGATTCCCTGATTAAAAATGTGCATGTGCATACACTTTTTTCCTAATTTGATTTAATTTTGAATCTTTATAAAACTATGGATACTAAAAACATCAGGAATCACTCAAAAAAGCAATACAAGGCATAGTTTTATGAGAATTTACAATATCAGGCAATTTTAGAGCAGCTGGTATTAAAATATATGACTCTATATTCAAAAACCCATATCTCTAAAACTAAAAACATAAATCTCTGATTTTTTTAGATGTTACGGCAAATTTTCTGAATAGTCTGATAATAATATAAAGCCAGGGTACCCCTTTGGTCCCACGAACATGAAAACATAAAAAAATACTTTAAAACATGCACATATTTAACCTAAAACACACCTCTCTCCTCTTCTTGGCGTAACGTCCTCACTGGGACGAAGCCTGCTTCTCAGCTTAGTGTTCTATTAGCACTTCCACAGTTATTAACTGAGAGCTTCCTCTGCCAATGACCATTTTTTGCATGTGTATATCGTGTGGCAGGCACGAAGATACTCTATGCCCAAGGAAGTCAAGGAAATTTCCTTTACGAAAAGATCCTGGACCGACCGGGAATCGAACCCGTCACCCTCAGCATGGTCATGCTGAATACCCGTGCGTTTACCGCCTCGGCTATATGAGCCCTATCAATTCCCAAAAGAATTGGAAGCCCAATCTTAAAAGTTTGATTTTTTGTTGTTTCGAATTTTGAATATTTAATTTATTTATAATATAATCGTTCCGAAATCCATGTTACACAAATTATGTGAATTCTTATAGTTTTAAACAGATTTGTCAATTTAGAATCCATGTGAATTTCTGTTTAACAATCCAGTGATTTATGGCGATTCTTGTAGTAATTAACATATTTCTGCTTTGTTTCGAATCCCATATAACCGACAATTCCCTCGGTGTCGAAGAGGAATGTAAAAACCACAATATTTAACATAAAATCAAACATAGTATTTTGACGCAAATGTTTTACTGATGAATCCGATGAATCTCTCGGTCACTTCTGTCAAACCAAGCAGAATGTTTTGTTTTACAAAGCATTTACTATTTTGCAAATGCTGGATAAGGGATATTCTCCAAAGTTGTAAATTTGATAAATCAGGAGATTCCCTGATTAAAAATGTGCATGTGCATACATTTTTTTATTTGATTGAATTTTGAATCCTCATAAAACTATAAATACTAAAAACATCAGGAATCACTCAAAAAAGCAATACAAGGCAAAACCAGGGTACTTCTTTGGTCCCACGAAAATGAAAACATAAAAAATACTTTAAAACATGCACATTAGCCTGGTACACGGTTTATATGGAAAAATATAAAAAAAGGAAAAACTCCAACTCCTGTATACTTTTTGAGTTCCATTTTGGTCCCATATCAACTGTGCAAAATTTCAGATCGATGGAAGAAACTATATTTTAGCGCCCGCCATTCTTAGTTTTTCATACGATTTACTATGGGGAAAATTTACTTCTCCAAAGAAAAATCGCTTGAGGTCACCCATTGATACCTAAAAATATGTCGTTGAATGATTTCCATAGATAACTTCACGAGGAATCAAACCTCCGAAGACCGCAAAGCGATGCGACATTCGTGGAAAAAGTTATTAAGCTTCATCCGATCATGGTACAAATTTGAGCTCGATTGGTTAATCTTTCGCAAAGTTATAATCGTTCTGGTAAAACACTATTTTAAGACTATAAATTTTTGAACTCTCATATCTCGGAGACCAGTGAACCGAATTGAATGAAATTTCGAGCGATTATCAACAATATAATAATGCTTGAAAATTCAGCAAAACATAGGTACTTTTCAAACGTTGAAAAAAGTTATGATGGATTGACAATTTTGGATCTGTTTCGAAAAAAAAATGTATTTTTTTACATCAATGTCATTAAAATTTATTTTTGATATCCAAAGATTTTATACTTCTGTTCATAAGATATCTATAATGAGATATATTAGAGCCTATTTGGATTAAAGGAAGAACATGTTTATTAATTTTTGTGCAGTATTGTAAATTTGACTTAATTTGACAACAAAGCTAGCCATGAAAATGTTTGACAATTCACAGGTCATTTTGACAGACCACACACATGCACGAAAAAGACGGATAACATAATCTACTTTATCGATCTTGTTGCCGTCCTTTTCATGCTCATGGTACACCTGTCAAAATGACCTGAGATTTGTCAGTTATTTTGAGGTTAGGTTCGTTGGTGCAATGAAGAATGGGTGAAAATGTCAAACCGGTATAACTTTATTCGTCGTAAGAAAATATTACATTTCAAAATGTTGCATCAAGTATCACTGCATTGTTGATGAACGTTCAAAATTTCTTTCAATTCGGTTTACTGGTTTCCGAGATATGACAGTTCAAAAATTGGTTGTCTAAAAATAATGTTTCACCACATCGGTTCTAGATTCGCGAAAGTTTAACCAATCACGCCCAATTTGTGCCAATGATGCACGTATAATAGGTTGACAAACAGTCAAAATTTGAGAATTTTTCATGCACTCTATGGAAAGTTACAGCATGTTGAACTTTTTTCGTGAGAGGAAAAAAGTTGCCTATCCCAAACATTTTGGCCACCCCCTGTATTTAACCTAAAACACAATTTGTTCCCTTCAACGTATTTTTCTTTAAAACCATAATTCAATAGCTTTTCAACCGGTCTTTTTCTTTAAGTTTCAAACCGGTCAACTGGTTCAGAAGTTACGATTGTTTGAAAATTTTTAGTTTTTAAAAACCTTGATTTTAAGGACGACCCTGCCATTTTATTTGTTTATTTAAGAGGAGGAAATATCCGCCATTGCTCTGTTTCTACTGAGATGACAATCTCAGATTCTACAGCATATTTTAGAAACTTATCATTGTGTATTCTCAGTACATTACCATCTTCAAAATCGTGAGGCAAATTGTTAGAAAGAGAAGGAAGATATGAAAAATAACACGGCGTCCCGTATCACCTTAAAAACACTTTTTCGGGATCGAATGGCGATGGTTGCGTAATGATCGACCTTGTCCCAGACACCCAGTATATAGGTATCAGAAGTGACGAACAAATACTCTAAGTCTACTTGCTCTCAATATATGGCACAGAACAGGTACAAGTTCAACGCCAACGTGCGTAGGAATTCTCTCGTTGCTTTAAAAAAATGCATTAAAATGAATTGTGATTTGTTGTTAATTTATTCTCGATTCTTCGTTTATCAACGCTGCGCTATTCCCCATTCATTGTAGGTTTCTAATTCCTACGCAACTGATTGATGGTGTTAGGTAACATTGTAAAGTGATCAATAACTTACCCAGTACCAATGCTTGATGCGGATCACATTCATTGCATTGCTTTCCAGCTCCCAAGGGGTTATTAAACTCATTGCTCACCTCCTCTAAGAAGTCAAACACAATCTATCATTTCGATCACGCAAGCCCCTTCTATTCTGAAGTGTGATCAGTTATTACGTTATACCTCCTTTCAAGAGTCAATTTAAAAAGAAACGAAATGCATTAGATTTTTGTCTGAAAGAATTGCTGTAGGAAAGCCCTCGTCGCCTGCATGTACCGTACGTCCTTCTTCCGGGGTGGTCCCATAATTTATCGACAACTGTCAAAACATTGCTCGTTGCGGCCGGTCCCAGAATCGTTACAATGAATAAGCACTGTGCTGGCTGCCACAGATGGGAGAAGAGAACAATTCAAAAGAGGGATACCTATAGGAATAATAATCTTACTTTTGCCATGAATGCGCCAACATTAGATTGTATGTACATATGTATGTAGCATTGCTTTGAGTGAGTTGAGTGAGTATTCCAGAATGTATGAGGTCTGGTAATGATCGGAAATGATGACACAAGCGAGCGAGATGGTTGCCTCGACAATGAATCCCGCACTTTAGATCCCACTTAATTTTTCATTCAGCTAATCCCATGGTTTATGCGCGCGTTTTTCATAGTGCAGTATGCATGGGATTTTTATTATCTTCTGTCTTCGTAAGAAAAACCGCTGTCATATAATGCACATATCTTGCATATGCATTCAGTAGGATGCATACGCGTAACTAGGTCATAGCTCTAGGGGGGGGCCAAGGCCATGTCGATATAGATTTTTCATACTAAAAAGATACTATTCGCCTGTATTGCGCGATTTTTTATACGGAATGGATTATTCTGGAGGGGGCCAGGCCCCCCCTGGCCACCCCCTATTTACGCCAATGGTAGGATGATAATTATATTCTTTTGGAGGAACGCCCCAGTAATGTCGGATGCATGTAATGGAATAAGATTGAGTTAAAGCCATATAAACAACATATTCAACCTGAATCCATTTTCAGATATTGCTTTTTTATTAACTGTTAAAAATTATAAACTCCAGACCGCTTTGGTCATGATTAACCAAAAATTGAGTAATACAGGTTGGACTCGATTATCTGGAATCGCTTTATAGTGTTGGCCAATTTGGTACCTACTAATTTATAACAGAAAGCTTATAAATTGAAGAGGATGTAGTTTTAGAATAACGATCAAAATAAATATTTCAAAAAATATTTTTTCAACCAAATCATAATACGCCATCACAGTGTAACGAATAAATTTATTTCTGAATTCGTGAAATACTATGTTTCGTATGCAGGAAACTCACGCACACATTTGCTTATGTCCTCCCCAAGCGAAAACAACTTGTTGTTTACAATTTACCGACGGAAAAAAGTAATTTATTCGATTAATTGAACAGCTGCTGCTTTTGGTGCGGTTGTCTTCATTGTACACAAAACGAGAATCAACTCATATGTGTAGTAAAATTTCGTGTAATTATTCGATTGTCAGTGCTAAAGGGGCTGGTTATTGAATGTCTACATCTTTATGCTTCCATCTGATGAGCCATTTGCAAAGGTAAGTTTGAATATCTGTAATAATTCGCTATTTTTCGTCTGATATGACCAGAATTAGCGCATATGATGGAATAGATTTCTACCCTATCTCTGTGAACTTTTCTTCTCCAGGAATACAGGAATACTTCCAGGATATATTTAGTGATTTTTCCAAAATTTCTCCCAAGGATTTTTCATTGGAGCGGGGATCTGAGATGGCCAAAAATGAGCCTGCGTAGTTTATGAATACCACCTAATCAATCATCAATTTCATCTCAAAATGCATGTATCAATAACATACTGATCTGATCTTGTCCAGCAGAAGCTTCGCTGGTATGGATCACACCCCTGACAACCAGGAATCGCATAAGGATGCACGCTGTACATCATATAAAGTACTATTTTAAGTCACTATCGCATATATGTACGGCTGAGGGACAATTTTCATCGCATATGATGTTATTTTTTGAACTTACTGCGATGTATCTGGTAAAATAATATAAGAGTGCAAATTAACTTTTATAATGCATGACTACATCGTAGTAAACGATATTCCTATGTTTTGTTGCGACGAACTTTGCTTATTCGCAAAAGTGTTCGAGTGAACTCGTAAAGTATCAACTGAATTCGCATAATTGCATACTGCGATGATTATACGACTTCACTTGGTGCTTTTCTAACATAATTAACATAATTAGTTTAACTCGCATTGGTGTACAAACTAAATCGCATAAAAGTGAAAATAAACTCGTTCAAATGTACATACAAACTCACATAAGCTAGAATCGTTAACGTTGGCATATTGCGATAACAATGAAAGAGGTGCTGTTGGAGTGCCAAAAAGCTAAAAGAAAGTGAAAAGTCATCATTATGGTTACAAAACAAGTTACAAAGTCATCATTTTTGTTTTGTTGACCTTATAATTAACAATGGGTGGTGCTAGCAAGAGAGGAGTAGTGGTAACTGTGCGGGAAATCATGCTACATCATTTTGATTTCCAAAGAGCCTGCCGAACACGTACAGCGCACGGAATCCAAGTGCATTCCAACAAGCACTGAGGTGAGTTAGAATGTCATGACATTTAATCAGTGTGTTTCATAAGTAGTGTTTGGTGTTAAGTGTGAAGTGCGGCTCGATAATCCAGAGGTTTTTAGTTCGATACTTAGGTGACAAGATTTTTTATTTCGTGTATTTTAAGTCGCATAAGCTGCTATATTACGTCGCAATAGTGCATACCGTACATCGCATAAGATATCGCTTCAAGTCATATAGCGCCATTATTTTCCCGTCAATGCACGTATAGCGCCTCCACTTTTGTACGCATAAGGTACTTTTACTGCATCTTATGCGATGTAACTTTACCGTATAAAAGTACCGTAAAACGGGGTATCATTGATCAGCGGGGTAACATTGATCGGCCTGACCGACCTCATGAAATGTTCAAATAAGCATTTTATATTGAATCAGTTTCTGCTATCGAATGGTATGTCGCTATCTGCTATTATTTAGCTATTGAATGATATGTAATTTATGAAAATTGAATTTCATGAACATTGAAATATATCGATTTTTCCATAACTGTGTTTCGTAACGCAATGAGATACATTGACAAACATTCATGCATGGCATGAATACTAGATAAAATATGAGGATCAAAATCACTGTATTACTTCAATATGATATCCTAGAGTTGGATTTGATAACCGAAACATCTATGAAAATGCTACTTTTCAATAAAATATACGATTTATTAAAAGTAGGCTATCGACTCCTTAAGCCATTGCCTACCTTTAGGCGTTATTCGCGATTTGGAGGATTTTGATTCTAAAATACCTCAAAAAAGTACATAACTTGTAAGAATTTGGACAACATATTCGAAATCAGCGACCCCGAATTTAGTAAGAAAGGGTATTTTTAACACAAATGAACTTTGATCACTAACATGATCAATGTTACCCCAAATCAACAAAATCAAAAATTAGATTTAAAAACCTATTTAAACATGTTTTAAAGTTTTGTAATACTTTTTCGAGTAGCTTAACACAAACTCAAAGGGCCAGTACTTGTTTTAAAAATATAAAACATGTAACGTTTGCTAAAACAAGGGAATTATTCAAGAAATATTGAAAATTCTGATCAATGTTACCCCGGATTACGGTACGTATAACTTGAACATAAACTTCATCATACGTGCAAATTGGTTGTCTGGGATACGTCCAAGCATTATTGACAAGAAGGCAAAGCTACATATGTGAGTATATACCTAGCACGTGAAAATATCATTTGCATGAACTGCTCCATCAATCATATAACCGTTGATAACGACAACCAATTCAATCAACTGGTGTGCTCTAATTGAGCGCTATTGAAGTGACCCCATCCAATCACGCACATTTCTTCCAGCTGTACGTACGATCAATCTTTGACTCTGCTAAATAGAATAATTTGATTAATGATATTCAAATTGAACTGTCGTTATCTCTCAAAGTTGAAAATGCTTACTTGCTCTTGAAGGCATTTTAGTGCATTCTGATTTCAGACTCATTCGAATCTGATCAGATTAGTATTTATAACTTGGGCTTTTGGTTTAAATATTTGCGAATACATGTGAAATAAAAAGTACACCTGTTTCAAATGGATATGCGATGTAAACAATTACAAATTTTAATAATTTTGAACATTTTCGTAACTCAACATCTACCTAATCGAATAATTTCCAACAAAGCACTTGAAATGCCATTTTCCACTTCCAGAGTGCTGCAGTTGCACTTTAATCCAGCTATTGGAGCCCCCACACACCCGCAGCACCACAGAATCATCCTACGGTCGGGTCTCATTAGTTTTATTAATTAGTTTATGTTACTGCATATTGAAAAGCGAACCCGAAACATGTTGTTGTGCATTCAAGCCAACGCTAGGCTACGCCAGGCATCCGAATATAGGTACATACATACTGCACGCGGCAGAAATTAATGCTTTTGGTTACATTTGTTTCCATAACTCGATGCATTTGTGCCCAGCACCTACCTATGTATATCCCCTTCTGGTTCTGGCCATCAGAACTTCAAACTCCACTAATTGCATCCGACCGGGGTGTCGTCGGATGGTAATAATTGGTAATTAGGTGTTAGCTATGTAACAGCTTATTAGGAATTGGGAAATGGAGTTTTTATTTACAAGTATGGAAAGTTGGGATAAGCAATTGTCTGTTCATTCAAGGGCATACTTGTTAGAATCCCCAAATGGCCGCCACTCACGATTTCGAGCGCACCAATCTTATCGTAAACAAAACCAGCGCACTTGTTAAGCTTGTGAGCATGAACAGAATAAAAAATGCACTGTTGTTTGAAGCTTTCTTTTTGAGATTTGAGCGTGTGAAGTTCTGATGCACTGTTGAAGCGGGATTTCAAGACGTTTGTCCTTAATATGCAAATTTTACTCAAATACAATTTGCTGATTTTATTAAAAAACCGCTATTATTGAGTTGCCTCAATAGCGTATCTGCTACGAGGTTCCACAAAAGTGGCGATAAGACTCCCCCTTGGGGGCATCCACAAACACTCAATTTCCTAATCGCTGCTTGACGCAATGTCAAGAAGAGATGTCAGTTTTTGAGCATTTGGTGAATCCAATTGGAAATCATTGGAGATATACCATGACCCCGTGCGGCTTCCAATATGGCATCGAAAGGCACGTTGTCAAAGGCACCCTCGATATCTAAGAAAACACTCAAGCAGGATTGCTTTTGAGCGAATGCTTTCTCGATATCATAAACTACATTGTGTAAAAGAGTCACAGTGGACTTACCAGATTGGTAGCCATGTTGGTTCACATGAAGAGGCACGTTGGCCAGATGAACATCACGGATGTGATGATCCACAATGCGTTCGAAGCATTTCAGAAGAAAAGAGGTCACACTGATAGGTCTGAAACTCTTTGCTTCTTCATACGATGCACGACCCGGTTTCGGAATGAACTTTACAGTAATATCCCGCCAAGATTTGGGAATATACCCTGTAGCAAAACTGCAAACAAGTATTTTTTTTTTTCAAAACATGTTTGAAATGATCAAATCCCTTCTAAAGCAAAATAGGATAAATCCCATCTGCTCCAGGAGATTTGAAAGGAGCAAAACTATTAAGTGCCCACTCAATCGATTCTATAGTAACAATACTCAGAGCCGAGGCCAGGGAATCATAACTACAAGAAAAGACATCAGATCGCCATTTGGCAAACGAAGTTTGTTCACTCGGAAACCCTTAGATTTCGCAAGGATTTTGTTTAACCTACTGACTTCACTCAAACTGGATACATTTGTGCAAATGTTTTTCCAACCGGATCGTTCAGCAGACCGGAGAGCTTTCCTGTAGGCCTTGCGATACTATGAAAGTTGGGCGGTTGTCTATGTTAAGTAATGCAAGATATGTACTACTTAAGTACTCCATCAAACTGGAGCCTCTCAAGCTAATGTCTGAGCTGCCCCAGATGATATGGTGAGCATTACCATCACTACCAACAATTAGCGGAAGGCCTTTTGAAGTACAGTATGCGATGACGTATTTGAAAGCATCCGTAGGGGATGGTTTGTCATGCGGTAAATACACCGAACAATAGACGTATTTCCTGTTGAGGTTTCCAACAGATACATCAATTGTAATAGCACATACATCTCTGGTGGTTAGTTCAGAGATGAGTGTAGCAATAATTGCGTTGTTGACAAGCACACAGGCTCGAGGCATGACACGCGAGTTTGCCATTTCAGGTTTACTGAAAGTAGCAAACACCGGGTTCACAAGGTTTCCTTGATAGAAATTCCCCTGACGGAAGTAAGGTTCTTGGACCAAGGCCACTTGGGCTGTACCATGTTGCATAAGTCTGTAAAGAAAGATTGTTGCTGTTCTTTTATGCTGAAGATTGATCTGAGCTATCCCAACCGTAGCCACTACCCAAACTAGGCAAGATTAAACTCTTCGCAACAACAGCAGCACCAAAACCAGATCGGTATCGATTGGAAAACGCCAAAGGCGAGGATAAACAGAATACACTGTGTTAATCGCATAATGCGACACCTGTATGGACACCTGTTAAACTAATTAACAACATCTTCATAATCCCGCCCTTATTTAGCCTCAAGTGAGACTAAACAAGGGGAGCTGATTGTCCCGGAGAAACATAAGGTCCACTGCGGCATTTCTCCGGTTAGCGCAGTAAGGGAGGGCGTCCTGGTACTCCACAGGCTCCGTTTGCGGTTAGGTTTTTAGTAGGATTTCCCCTGGAATTTTACAAACAATTTTTAACATGTATTCCTTTGGGAATTCTTTCATGCAAAGATTTCTTCATTTTTTTCTATAGTTAGAGAAATTTTTTAAGAATACCTACAGGATTTTTTTTAGAAATTTCTTCAAGCGTTCTTTATGCAATGCCTTAAACGGCTTTTCTAAAAGTCCTTTCAAGGATTACAAGGAATTTGTTCAAGCATTTCTTTAGTTAAACAAGCAGGTATTTCTTCAGAAATTCCTCCAATAATTGCTTAAAGAAATCGTCCAAAGATTCTTTGGGTAATTTTGGAAGTCTTCTATTACAATTCGTTCGAGCATCCTTTAAGAAATTCCAGTAAGGATTTAATCTTTATCTCCAAGGATTTTTTAAAGTTACGTTACACATAACACTTCAGTGATTTCTAAAAAGTTTTCTCTCAGATATTCCTACAAAAATGGAACATATTTATACCAAAAGGATTCCTGCACAAATTTCATCAGATGGTCCAACACAAAGTCCCCCAAGGCCTCATGCAGAAATTCCTCCAAGGAAATCTATAGGAATCCTTTTGAAGATTGTTTTTGATTTCCATCGTTGATTTATTTGAAAAAT